>NC_056737.1:1885259423-1885504423 GCF_019279795.1 Protopterus annectens | reverse complement strand
CCTGATGCACACCCATCCCTAATTTGAACCCCTCTGTGTATTCAAACAATGTTCATATTTGTTTTATTGGGTCCTTGTACATAGCCTGCACTAATTCTACCAATGTTTCTGGAACTTTGAATCATTGCATGACTGCACAAATCAGCTTTCTTGGAACCCTGTAACATGCTTTCTGTGAATGCCCAGTTAAACTTTTTCCAGATATCTAGCTTCTTCTCAGCTATCTGTCTCACTGTGTCCTGATCTGAAACAAACTGCTCATCTCCCATCTTATTTTTTAATATTCTATTATTTGTTTATCAATTACCCACTCTAGAACTTTCATGCAATGTGGCAGAATTTTGATGGCTCTGCACTGACCGCTGTTATGAATGTCCCCTTTATTCTTGCACACTGGCAATCATATACTTATTCTCCAGTCATATGGGATATGCCTCTCTCTCTCCATACTACTGTGGATGCCCCCTGGAAACATTTTTCCCTTGAGTCACCCAACATCTCAATCATATCTGCCATAATCCCATCTGAGCCTGTTACTTTCCCTGACTTAATTTTCCTTAGTAATATTCTTACTTCGTCTAGGGTGGGCTATATTTCTTCCTCCATTGCAGGTGGTGTCTGTGGAAGTTCAGCTTCCATGGAGTTTTATTCATTCAGACGTTGCTGGAAGTACTCCTTCCATCTGCCTTTGATGTCCTTTGGAATGGTGAGTAGGTTGTTCCTGGTATTCCCTTAAGAATGGTGTCTGATGACTATCTTCTTATATTTCTGTATTTTCCATGCAAACTGATACAGTTTCTTTGTACTGTCTAATGAATCACTTTCCAGAAGCTGGCTGAGTGCCTGTGAGGTCTTGATCTTTACTACTGTCTTAGCCTATTTGTTAATCAGCCAGAATTCCTTTTTTGCCTGGTATGCCTTTTCCATCTCCCACTTTTTCCTGCACTCCTTTTTGCTTTGGATTACCTTCTGGACTTCTGCATTCCACCACCAGTGTTCTTTAAGTACCTTATGTCCATACCCACTTTGCCCACATGTCTGTTCCATTGTCCTTATGCATGCTGTTTTGAGGTGCTGTCATTCTTTCTCAACTCCACCTATTTCCTCTTCTTTTTGAGAAACTAGATCCCAGAGTATTTCCTTGAACTCTTGTGCTTTGTCTCCAGTCAACTTCCAGAACTTCTGCTTAGTACCTGTTGATCTTAGAGCCTTCTCTGATCACGGCTTGTAAATGACCGTGGAAACCAGTGGTTTATGCTGTGGACCTACTGTTTCACTGCAGATGATTTTGTAATCAATGGTTTTACCCCATTGCCCTTTTCATACTAGGTGGATGTTTTCCTTTATTGCATGTTGGCCACTCTTGCATGTGATCTTGTGACTGCTTATCTTGCTGAATCATGTGTTGGCCACCATCAAGCCATAATGGAGGAGTAGCCATAATGTACAAAAGTAATCTCACACTTCAACCACTAAACAAAACTCCACCAAATTCTAACAATGCTGAGATACTTATATCCAAACTTCATATAAATGCAAACAAACACCTAGTAATTATCGCTAAATATATCCCACCAGGTAACAACCTTTCTACCTTGAAGCATATTATTTATTGGACATCTAAAACATTTACCCAAGAAACCATCATCATGGGAGACTTTAATATAGACTGGTATCATGTAATTCCCAAACACCTAGTAACCATATTAACCTCTACCGCGTCTTACAAATAATCTAAATCCCTACCAGAATAGACAAAAAAACAAACAAACATACTATCCTGGACTGGATACTCACTAATAAGCCCTCCCACTCCCAACACTTTGGCTGTCTCACTGACAGCCTTAGTGACCACATACCAACCCACCTACTCATGAGACTTGCAAATCCACTCAAACATACCAATTACCATCAAACCTGTAATACAAAAATTTCAGTCCCCAAACACTAATATCCACACTCAAACTATGTAATTGGGCTCCCCTTAAGAAACTGCCCCTAGATTCAGCTGTTGAGTATTTCAATGAAACATCCCTTAGAATTCATAATAACATCACTCCACCTAGACTAATTTGCACCAAAGCAATTTACACTCCATGGCTAACCAAGGGAACAAAAACCTTCCTAAGACTAAGAGACAAAGCCTGGGACCTATGGTACACTAATAAATCCCATGTAAATTGCCAATTATTTCAAAAACTCAGGATCAAGTGAAAACCCAAATAAAACAAGATAAAAAAATGTTATACCAATATACAACAGAAACATCAAAGAAATCCACAAAAATTTTGGTCAGCAGTTGATAAGATTCTTAAACCGGGACAAACACCAACCCCACCCCCATCCACTCCAAATAATCTTGTTAGCACTACAAAACAATATAACAAATATTTTACTGAAAACATTCTAAAACTCATCAAAAGCAGTTCTCCCAAGCAGTCATTTATTCGCGCTATTACAAACAATAACAATAATGCCTTCTCCTTCCAACCCATCCCTATTTATACTATCCAAAAATTACTTAAAAAAGTAAAATCCACAAGAATAGAAGTAGACAAACTATCAGCCAACTTCCTCAAGATAGCAGATGATGCAATTGCTTACCCTGTCTATATTCTTATTAACCAATCACTGAACAATATGTACCACAGATCTGGAAAATATCACACATAATCCCTCTACATAAAGGTGGAACCTCAACTGAAATCTCAAATTATAGACCTATATCCCCACTATCCAAGATTCTTAAAAAATATATTCTCTAGCAACTTCTCCTGTATTTCTCAACAGACAACCTACTAACTAAATCTCAACAATGATTTAGACCCAACCACAGTACTGCAACAGCCCTCTTGACTTTTACTGACACCATTAATCATCACAGAAATGTAGGAAATATAGCCTCAACAGCCTTCCATAATGTATTTCATCCTAAGCTATTGTCCACTCAGTAACCTAAATCTTAGTCCCTCTGCCATCAACTGGTTCCAAAGCTATCTAACAGGACACCAACAAGCTGTGAAATGGTTGCAAGAGCTTCCCCCCTCCTCCCTGCACATTAGGAGTACCACAAAGATCCATATCAGGTCCCCTTCTATTCAGTTTATTTACCAATAACCTTAGCTCAGGCACCTTTCTAGCCACTCTGAACCAATATGCAGACGATTCAAGACTTATATGTGCTGCCCCCAGCATACAACAACTCCAAGACATAACACAAAGGTCCTTTATCGCAACTGAATCCTGGATCAATGATGCTTAACTCATTCTAAACCCTAGTAAAACCAAACTTATGATCATCCAACCTACCAGAGCCTCTGACCCCCCCCCCTCTTTCTTCACTACTGCTTCTGATAGCACAATAATCACACCGGATGCACAATCCAAACTATTAGGAGTAGTAATTCACAATAATATGAGATCTGATCAACACATAACACAAACAGTCGAGAAGGTGCATAAAAAACTCGGAATCCTATACAGAAATAAGAACTTTGTAACTAATACTACTTGAACAGCAATTGCTAGAGCCCATCTCCTTTTTACTGTCCTTTATGCCTCCCCCATACTCACTAACCTTAGGAAAACAGACCTTGAAAAACTTGAAATATGCTATAACAAGATAGCAAAGTTTGCCACTGACTCTACACATAAGACTCACCATTGTCTCACTCTAAAAGAACTCTCCTGGTTAGAATTACCCTACATATGTGCTTATAATCAACTGACAATGGCTCACAAAATACTTCATCAACCACATAAAACACCAGCCGTTCAGAACATATCACCCTATACCAACAACTGTTCATTTCACTCTACCAACAAAACCTTACTAAAAGTTACCAAAACTACAAACACTGCAGGAGATTCACTTTACTCTAGCCATGTAGCAAAAATGTGGAATGCACTACCAAACTCTATTAGAACAGTCGAAAACAATTACAATTGTAAAAAGTTACTCAAAAATCACTTCACAAACACATGGTTCTGCTCATGCAATGGGCCAGGTTAATAGCTACTCTCCATTTCTCTCTACTCAAGACATGTTCTTGTAATTCTAAAAACTACTGTTGACGTTTCTTTTTGTATAACATAATAGCAAAACTAAAATTGTTCACCTCCTGTTAGAAAAGACTGCTAGCATACTAATAGCGCTACTAGAATACCTCACAACACGGTTCTTATTGTCTACTGTACGCACCATTGTGCTTCTCCTGTTAACCATATCACGCTTCTCTCAGTTTTTATAATCATTGTATAATCATGTTTTTCTTAAAATGTAAGCAAGCAGTAATCAGCTCTCAATTTTTATAATCATTGTATAATCAAGTTTTTCTAAAAATATGACTAAGCAATGATCAGTTTCTTTATATAATGTAATTTTAGATAAAATAATTTGAATTTATGTGGAGGTTTTCTCCATGGCCTCCACTGAAAATGGATATTTGCCCAGTCAGACTTTCCCTGTAAACAAATGTAAATAAATAAAAAATAAAATGTTGCCATAGAAGTCTAGAATTGCTGCTCCTTCTTTATTCCTGTTTTCCACCCATGTGGACTCAAGCAATCTACAGATCCTTTTCTGTCTGTCCTAATATTTGCATTTCAGAGCCCCCAATGTCAACACAAACTCATAAGCCTGCAACTGTTACCTGAGTGCACTCTTATCCTAATTGTTGCAACCTTCTTTTGGGGCATTGACTGAGATTATGAACAGTACCCTATCCCTACACTGTAGTCTGACTGCCATGAGTCTGTCACTAATTCTGATGACATCCATTACTTTCTTCTGAAGCCTCTGTCTCAACACAGTTCCCACACCATTTCTATTCTATCCTCCTCCTGAGTAATAGACTCTGGATTGTATGTTTTGGTGCACTGCCTTTCCATCTTGTCCTCTGGATACAGAGGATAGCCTGCCTCCTCCTCACCATCATGTCATTCACTTCTAAGCTGCATCCTGTCAGTGAACCTACACTGAGTGTAGCAATCTATATGTTATGTTTGTCAGGTTGATTGGGTTTAAGTCCAGCTGTCACTCAACAGAATTATCGCGGGTACCCCATACTGGATAACTGGACACTGGCTGTCCGGTAGCTCAGGGCTGCAGGGCTTTATCATGGGCACACACGGACAAATACAGGCAAATAGACTTTTCCCACAAATACCATTGGTCCATGAAATAGGTCAGGTCCTCAACCCACTTATCATGAGCAAATACCCATGCCCATTTTTGGAGAAATTATTCATTGTGACCAGATCACTTACAGACAATTTCTACACCATTGAGTGGTTATCCCTGGTTATCCCTGGCACATTAGACAGTCCATGATCTATGTTCTCCTAGCTAAAGGATACTGTGCATGACAGATGATACCCAAAGTGGTTCATCTATATGACTCTTTCCTCCATTAGGGACTATCTAGAGTCTGTGCTGCTGTGCAGATGGAAACAGCCAGCATGTTCTGCAGGGTGAGCAGAACTCAACAAAGACACAAGGAGAGCATGGAGACTCCACTCAGTCATTGGCCAGAGGTCAGGATTGAATCTTGTACCTTGCATATGCTCTACAGATATACATACATATATATATATATATATATATATATATAGCTAGATAGATATAGATATAGATATCTACAGATAGATGATATAGATATAGATATCTTTATCTATACTTATCTATATATACATACTGCAAAAAGTTTGAGTTGTCCTACATATTTCATTAATCATGTGACCACTGTTGATGTTGCCACTACTGCAGTAGCCTAAGTTATATGGGTTATATCTTGCATGGGATATAACAGAGAACGAGTTCCCAAGTTTCATGGCACCTTCCACACACCCAGTTTGATAGCTTGAGTTCAACTGGCTGAAAGTCATATTTGAACATCAAGCCCTTCAGAGCTTTCCTGCAGCTGAGATGAGTACTCTTGTGCAGGATTTTGAGGCTCAACAGGTTGCTAACCCTGTTCCATTGCTGAACAGATAATTTCACCTTTGGGAAAAAAAAAACTCCCACTTATTTTTTGTCACAGAAAACTTTCTTTTCTACAAGATAGTAACTTTCAGTCTAGGAGAAACGTTTTTATTGACTGTCTCATGACATTTATGTGCTTTTGAATGTGAGTACTCTTTTTATGTTGTGGTAAAAAGTTGTTAAACATTGTTAAAATGACATTTTCTGTGGGGACACTGGTTTACTTTTTTAGCTGGACTAAGTGTTTAAAGTGTTTTTTACTGTGTTTTTTTCTGGGAAATAGTTGCTTTTTTGTTAGCTGCTTTAACACCAATTGCTATTAAGCTTCCTTGGGAATCAAGCACCATTTTTTGGATTGACCATTGAACAATGTACTGGTTCCTCAGCTGGAACTTCTTGAAACCACAAAAAGAAAAAGTTTGTTAAGAAGCCTTTGGCATCATAGCAGGCTAGTAATTTGCTTCAGCAGCAGATGGGTGACTTTGCTGTAGCCAAAGAAGGCTCCTCTGACCACTCATCTTTTTCTTCAGATCCCAGTGGTGTAGTTACCACAGCTGCCATGGTCCAGGGTTATATGTGTCCTCTACAGTTGTTGGTGTCCCCTTTGTGGGCAAGACAAGCCACTCTTGTCAGTCTTGGGTTACGAATCAGTGAAAGTGCCCCTGTTTAGAATGCTGTGCCTATCCCTGGGGAAGTTGTTATTGACAATGCTGAGTCTGTTTCTTCAGAATTTCCTATAAAAAAGAAACAGAAAACTAAACATTTGTCTTTTCCTGTATCAGTTACTCTGGACAGGAGTAATTCATTAGGCTCTGCTGGCTCTTACCCTTCTTATAAAGCTGTTTCTGGTAAGAGAGAAAATAATTCCTCCTTCCCTCGAAGCCATTCAACAGTTTGAAAATGTAGGGGAATGGGGAGGTACACATGCATTTTTTTCTCTAATTCAGATTCTGAGAAAAGCATGGCATCTGACTCTCCTTGTGAAGGATTCTCTTTCTCTGGGTCTATTTCTGAAATAAATTAGTGATTTTCAGTGGGAAAATATTAAGGTTTTTCAATCTGTCAGAAAATATTTTGATTTGTTATAAGTAGAATTTTCAGAGCCTTCACCTATCCCTCCAGTTTTGTCTGCTTTGGAAGATGTTTTTGTCACAGCCTAAAATTTTCCTGACAGTCAGCCTGCTGCCCATAAAAAAGCAGATAGATTACATAAAGTTCTTCAATTCTTTTTGTTTTGCACAGTAATCCCAGACCTGATCCAGCTGCTGTTGCTTTAATGAATCCAGCTGCTGCTATACATTTTATTTAATTCTCACCCTTCCCATTCTGACAAGGATGGGAAATATTTGATATGCTTGGGAAAAGGTCTATGCTTCTGCACATTAATTTTTAGAATTCTAAATTTTCAGCCTCATATGCTTAACATTATGCTGGTTTATTGTGAAAGCAGGAGGGATGCTTTGGCATGTCTTAGTCATGGTCTCAAACTTGAATGCAAAGAAATGCATTATTATTCCCTTTGGCAAAAACAATGTCTCTTCACATTATGAAATCAAGAACAATACCCTAAGTACCCACAAATTGGTAAGGGATCTGGGATCACACGTAAACTGCAATCTTAACTTCAACCACCATGTGTTTACTGTAGTAAGGAAGGCTTTCTACATAGCACACTTGATTAGTACAGGCATCACCTAGAAAGCAAAGGAGGCTATAATCCCTCTATACTCGACACTAATCCGGCCTATAATTGTATGTACCATACAAAGCTCTTGCAGCAGTTGGAAAGACCTCAGAGCTTTCTAACAAAGAAGATCAAGGGACGCCAGCATATGCCACACACAGACCAACTAAAGTCCCTGTCACTATACTCTGTATCATATAGACTTTTTAGGGGAGACTTATGCCTGGCTTACAGAGCAATCCCAGATCCAAAATTAATGAACTTGCTGCATATCTGTAAATCAAACGAGAATACAGTTACCTGTTCCAGGGACCTAAATATGACCTGCAACTTAAATAGGACATGCTGGAGAGACAGATGTGTCTCTCAGTGACTGCCCTGTCTTTGGAATAGGCTGCCAATTCATGTGAAGCAGAGCAGCTCAATTACACTGTTCAAGAGGAACCTGGACGAGTGGATGGGGCACCATAAATTCTTACCGGGGATAGCTCCCACAGCCCCCCTGGACATGGGCAGTCATTACTAAATGCAATCCTGGGTATTGACTAGCATTTCTATGGTCTCAGTGTTGATAACTTAGTAAACTCCTATGATCCTATGATCCTGCGATCAGCTTCCTCTTGTTTGGAGAAATCTGTTTTGTTTAATTTGGTGTCTTTTGTTTCCCAAGTCACTACTCATTGTTTAAAATGTACCTATCATGCTGTGGATGCTATTCCAGGTCTGGTGCCAATGGAACTGATTTGAGGAGGTTACCTGGCTGTGGTCTCAGAACCCCCATTAGGAAGGCAAGCTGAAGTTTGGAATTCTTCCTTGGACAAAGATCTAATTTTTTGGAATTTCTGCTGCAGAGGCCATCAGAAAGTGTAATGAGAGATAAATATTGATTTAGGGAAGCTCTCATGTTTTTCAGACATTCTTCCATGAGTTTTCCAAGTGTTTCCTCATCTAACTTTATCAAAAATGCAAAATAAACAGTCCAAGCAGAAGGCTGGCAAACAGACCTTTAAAAAGCAATGCAGGAATCCCGTCAGGACAAAGGACAGTCCAATAGGTCAGTATACCTATATGAGGGACCTTGTGTTACCCCTACTACCACCCTGGCAGTCTCTTAAACCTCCCCAAAGTCTGAATCCCCATTCTCTCTCTCTTTAGCAACAGATTGTTTCAGACAAATGGGTCTTGCATGTGATTCATTATAGCTAGAGTTGGCAGTGGGGGATGTACTTCCTTTCCAGGAGATTCCTCTTCATCTGCCAGACCAAATTTTCTTTGTCCTCCCGTCTTAAAATACACAATTTCTCATGGGATGATAGAAGTGGTTCCTCCTCCTCCTTCTGTTGAGAGAAGGTTTTTATTCAGTATTGTTTCTGGTGTTATAGAAAGAAGATTCTTGGAGCACAGATTTGGATCTTTCTTTCCTGAATCAGTTTGTGATAGTGCCCATGATCAAATGCTTTCACTTCAAATCCTGTTACCTCCTATTCTCAATTTGAGTTTCAGAGAGACCATAGACTTAAAAGATGTATATTATCACACTCGTATTCATCTATATTTCATGGGTTTCTTAAAGTTTTGTGTGCCTGGATCACATTATCATTTCTCTGCCTTGGTCCATCCACTGCTAAAAGAGTGATCACAAAATGTCTAGCTCCTGTGATAGCCCACTGCAGAATTCAGGGTATCCAAATTTTTCCTCATTTAAATGACTTGCTTGTCTTTGCAGAGTCTTTTTCAAATTGTGAGGAATCTCTTTCTTGGGTAGGGGATCTTCTACACAGGCTTGGATTCCAAGAGAACAACCAGAAGACTTTTGTAACTCCTTCTCACAGGAATGTTTTACAGGGGTGCCTGTTGAACATTTCAGTGGAAAGACCTTTTATTCCATAGAAAAATAGATCTATATTTACATCTGATTTTAGGATTTCCACTCAGACTTCCATTTCAGCAAGAGAATTCTTCAGGTTTCTAGTTCTCGTGGCTTTCATAATTATGATTGTACCTCTTGCAAGACTCCACATGAGATAAAGATAATATGGTATCTAAAACTCTATACAGCCCAACATGTACATCCAATGACTTTTCAAATTCCAGTTTTGGATTTGTAGAAAGACAGATCATGTGGTGAAGACATAAAATTTTTCAGAATCCAGGTCTCCCATTCTTCCCTCCATCACAGTCAGTCACAACAGATGTCTCAGACTTTGCTTGGGGAGTGGGTATAAACAAGCATAAAAGTGTAGGGTCTTTGGAAAAAAAACAGAGCAAAACATATGATCATAAAATAGATTCTAACTCTTATAAATGTTCTCAACTTTCTGTGTCATCTGTGGTCCCCACAACCTCTTCAAGTGTTTACAGACAGTCCCACAGTGTTGTGGTACATAAAGAAATAAAGGGGAACCTGATCTTACCAAATGTGCAGACTAGCGATGTTAGTATGGGATATAGCTTTACAGTATAATCTCACTCTGCAAGCATCATATATTGTATCAGAACAACATTGTGTGGCAGACAAGTTGAACAGTAGTGGAACAGACCTTCATGAATGCAAACTGAATCAGGGAGTTTTCAAATATTTGATACATCTATGGGGAACACCTCAAGTGGATCATTTATCTAATTTCTAACAATCAATGGGCAACAGTCTGTTCCAGGAGACCATGCAAGAAGACATATTTTCTTCTCTTTTCTCTTTTGTTGTCTTTTCTTTTATTTTATTTTCCTTAGATACCTTTCCACCCTTTCAATTGATTTCAAGAGTATTTGTGAAAATTAAGAAAGACTCCCCATAGATCATTGTCATGACTCCATTTTGGCCAAGGCAACAGTGGTTTTGCCTTTATCTAGAAACTGTTCATGGGATAGTTGCCACAAGCTTCTTCACAGACTGGATTTATTCACAGAATCAAGGGTGTCTGATATATTTTGACCCCAGACAATGACAGCTGAATGTTTGAATGATAATGTTTTAATATCTTTTGGGTACAGGTTTTCTGAGCATGTGCAGCAGGTATTAATGGAGACAAGAAAATCTGCTACTAGAAAATCATGTAGTAGCAAATGGAAAATGTTTTCTAGATGGTGTCAACAAAATAACCAGCAACCATTCATGGCTAGTGTTTTTCTTGCTTTGCATTATTTGTGTGAGTTACTTTCCTATGGTCTGTTTTACTCCTCTATCAAGGTTCATTTGTTGGCCATTTCAGTATGTCTGCCTACCAGAAGCATAGCTGGTTCAAATATTGCCCCAGGCTGGTACTATGAATCAGTGCCCCGCCCATAATAAACCAGTCACAACCATCAGCTTAATACAGTTAGATCTGCACCCCTCACCACAGTTCTTCTGTTAAGTAAAAGATCAAAAATGGACATTCCTTCTACTGGCACTTCAATCAGGTGGCCAGATGCATGACACCCCGCAGCCCCATGCCCCATTCAGGTCAATTTCTGTGCCCTGCCCCCAATGCTTCTTCAACTTATTTCATTAAAAAAGTGTTCTTTTAAACTGTAGCAGATTGTCTGCTACAAATGTAGCAAACAGTTGTTATGGTGTATACCCTGCCTGCACAGACTGTTACAGCACTCAGGTTTTAGTTTAAGGAACAAAAACAAACAAAAAAAAAAAATAAAAAACTGTAGCAAACTGCTTGTTACAATGTAGCAAGCAGTTGCTACAGTTTAAATCACACACAGAGTGCTACAGCACTCAGGTTTGACCGCAAATGAAATACTGGCTTTTAAAAGTTGCTGTTATTGCACTGAAGAGAGATCGGGATCAGCTGATCACACAACAGCACTTTGCACCCATCGCAGTTGCCCCCTCACCCAACCCTAACTATGCTACTGCTGCCTGTGTATCCCGGCTCTTTCAATGCAGTCTCATGTCAAAATATTTTTTAAAGGGCTTCTTCATAAGAAGCCTGACAGAAAAGCAGTGGCTCTTCCTTGGGATCTTTACTTTGTTTTGGAAAAACAAACATATGCTCCATTTGATCCAGCTTATTAGGCGGATTTGAAGTCCTTAACATGGAAAACAGTCTTACTCATTCCTCTAACCTCTGCAAGAAGAGTAGTTGAATTGTTAGCTCTTATGGTGGGTCAGCCTTATCTCATTTTCCATGAAGACAGGTTTTTCCTTGAGAATTAATCCTTCCTTTATGCCTAAAGTGGTATGTGAATTTAATTTAAGAAGCTCTCTCCATCTCCCTGCTTTCTTTCCACTACCTAGAAATGAGGGTGAACCTATATATAACCTGGTAGCCCACAGACAACTTGGGTACTATCTTGGCAGAAAATAATCTTTCAGAGGTTCTGGTCAGTTGTTAATTTCCTGTGAAGGTAAGAAGAAATGACAACCTGTGTCAAAGCAGACTAAAAGCAGACTATTTCCAAATGGTTGTCTCTGGCTAGTACCTTTTGTTATTCCCACCACAGCAGAAAACTATTCCAGGCAGGGTCAAGGCTCACTCTGCCAGGGTCTTGGATTCATCTATGGCATTTTGGAAAGGGTTGGCTTCAATAAGCATTCTACAAGCAGCAACTTGGTCCTCTGTGCATACTTTTACAAAGCACTATAGGCTACGTTCCTTTTCCAGGTCTAGGTCATGCTTTGCTGGTACTGATAAGCGGTTCCTGGACTCTTCTCTTAACCCTCCCAGTTATTTTAAGCCATGGTAATCGTACCTCACAACTTAGGCTACTGCAGCAGTGGTCATAATGATGAACATTGCACAGATGTGTAAGGAAATTTACGATAACAGCAGATGTTCAAATGATAACTGCTGCAGCAGCTGCTCCCTCCCTTCATCCGCCTTAATTTTTGGTTCTATTTTTTGTTAGTATGTGAGCGTGAGGGTCTTCTCCCTTTTCTTAGTATTGTCCTCTCAGGGCTTAGCCTCCCACTCTCTGTTGGCTTGAAAACTCTGAAGGGTTCGGTGTCCAAACATTTAGTCAGCTCAGGTACTTTCTAATGGTTTGGGCACATGGATGGTGCCCAGAAGTATTCAAAGCTGGCCAGCTGTTTTATCCTATTGCAGGATATAACCCATATAACTATTGCAGCAGTGATCACTTGTATATCTATTGTTATGGTAAGTTTACTTACACAGCCATACTTTTCAAGAATATGTTTACTGATGTATATTTGTAACAGAGAAAAAGAATGTTTTAATCCATGTGAAGGCATGCATATGTTAATTTGCAAATAACTTGAGGCATTACTTTGTTAAAATATTAAAATATGGTTTCTTACCAACAGCTGAATATGTCTTCTGTTATTTAATATACAACATTTTCAGGTCAACCTTATAGTTTCTTACAGGATATCATTAATTCTAAACAGTAAAAGAAATTTCAGTTACCTTTTATCTTTATATATTGTTTTTTGCTAACAAGGAATGTTGCTAGTGTATTGAAGGTAAATAAATCCCTTCCTAACAGATATTAATATAACCTTAATTAATGGCATTGGGTGATTTGAGTGTGTAATACAGGCTCCTAGTAGTTACCTATGCACAGCGCAGAACCAAATCACATCGAAACAGAATTCCAAGGACTTTAAGAATTATATGTACTATACGCTTGGAATGTAATACCTCTCTAGAGGAGCACCTAGATGATATTCATTATTGCATTACTAGCTGAAGTGAAGTTATTATTTGTTGTTTTGAGTTTGAAACATGAAATAAAAATTGATCCTTTAATAAAAAAAAAAAAAGAAAAGTTGAATTGATGGCAAGCATTCCAGACAAGAAACATTGTAGGCAGACTACCAATAACCAAATAATAAAATACTATGCTATCAGAATATTCCTCATAGAAACATAATAACTTAATGAAAATTACAATGTTAGACTGCAGTAAAAAATGAAAAACTACCTAGACATTTAATTCTTGCACTTTCTTGTAGAAGTTTCTCACTGGCCCTTCAAATCCATTTCATTGTGAATGACTTGATATACCTTTTACATTATAGCATTTTACTTAATCGAGTTGTTTTCATGCATATACTAGGTACACCTGAACTTTACATCACTTATGGTTTAAGATCTCTCATTCCACTCAGATATGTACATGTTGCTGTTAGTGAAATAGAGCAAAAAGAGAAATAAATTAGTTTATAGTTATCATTTGCTCCTAAATGCTCTTCATGATAAGGAACTTGGCTGGCAACACTTTACAAGATGCAGTATTCATATTTGCATTTGCCAGAATGAATGTGTTAATATTTACTAGTAGAAAAATATATTCAAGGCTGGTAACCAACACAAATTGATTTGATACAGATATTGCTGGAAACATTCTTGTTTATATTGCTCCCTTACTGCAAAAAAAAAAAAAAAAAAAAAAAAAACACGTGCAATAATTCACCCTACAAATGAATGCAAGGAGCCAGACTGTGGGAGCTGGGAGAGAAAATTCACTCGGAAAAAAAAAACAGAAAGAGACAAGTTAGACTTTAAAACTGCCAAATGTGCTTCAGCATGCTTGGGTTAGAAATCATACTGTAGAGTGAGAATAACATCCACTTTTTATAGATTTATTTATTTATTTATTTATATTTGATAACTGGGGAAGTCCAGTGGGCCAAGAAGAGCTCGTTTTCAGTTGAGGCCAAGGGAGAAAAGCTTCACAATAATTGCAAGTTACATATCACATGTGACAAAAGGACATAGTTAATACAGCTAATTAAACATTTACAGATAAGCTCCATGGTATCTGCAAATGGCTTGTCACAGTGTTACAAAAATGAAAAGACATAATTCAATATAGAAATTTCAACATTTACATAAAGTGAATATTTTTGTTATAAACTCAATTGTAGGTCTAACAATTCAAAATATATAGCTAATAGCCATTAGTAGGTTAGGAAAATATTATGCATGGAGAGGGTAATAGTATATATGAGATTGGAGAGTATAGTACAATAAATATTAGAGAGAAAATTCGTTTTTAGTAGGGGAGGGATTGTTCTGGGTTGGATGAAGTAATAGTAGAGGTAGCTGGAAGAGTCAGTGCAAGGTGGAATGGGTGGTTAAGTTGGAGTGTGGCAAGGGCATTCCCATTTGGTAGAAAGATGAGAGAGTAGCTGAGATTTGAAATTTGTATGGTTAGGTAGGTTGCATAGTTGTGTGGGGAGACTATCCCACTGTTTAGCTAAGGAGTGGGATAGCAGTAGATGGCTCACTAGAAACTATGTGAATGCCTGAGTCTCATAACTGTTTGTCCCAGAACAGTAAGACTGAACATACAAAACTGGAAAAAGAATGGTGTCTCAGACTTTTTCCCATTGTCCAAGGAGCAGTGATCCAAGAGTTAAGGAGACAGGATTATTACTTTTATGTGGGACAAAAATAGTGATGGTTGGTGACTTCAAATCAAAGGGGGGCTGCAGGAGACAGCTGAATGGGTGGGGTCAATGGGAATGGGTGTGGACAACTAGAAAGGGGAGGGGCTATGTTCAAAACCACAAAAACTGTAACTTTAATTAAATACTTTGCCTTGGGTGCCAAACCATCATTATGAGAGTCCAATCAAGACAAAATGAAGTGTAGAAGAAAAAACATATTTCAATCCATTGGCTGCATGACAGCTTACTTAATATCTAGATGGAAACAAAAAGGTTGTGAGGCATGAAAAATAAATTACTTTCTAAATACATTACTGGAATGCCAGTCAAAATCAAGTGTAAGAAAAACAAGCAGCACTCAACTCAAGCCACTTCTCCTTGTACTCCAGTTCTAATTATAATTTATATTCAGCTTTATTAAAGTAACAAGTAACATGCTGAAAGTAGCAATCTCTGTGATACCCCCACTTGTAAAAATATTTCTTATCCAAAAAAGACCTGCTGCCTGACAACAACTATTTACTTGTTTCATGGGGAAAATGTGATCAAAGTAAAAAATGAAAAGCAAACAGGAAACAAGCTCAAAATACATTGCTTAAAGGATTACTGCTAAGGATATGGACCACACATGATAGATTGGCATTCTGTTTAGTTTGCAGGTAAAGCCTGTAATGAGCTCTTAAAATAATGTAATCCTGTCCTTTATTACAAATACTGTCATATGCATTTCAATACCCAAGGCTTATATGTTATCTAGTTATGTACGTATTCTCTGCATGGCAACAACAGAAAGGCTTTCAATGTTGGAAATTCTTTAACAGTATGCTTATTAAAACTTACTTGCATCTTACAATCTCAGACAAGCTTACCAGATGGTCATTAAAGCACTGCTACTTAAACACAGAGCAACAGGCACTTTCTGAATAATAATAAGCAAAAATCAACAGTATAAAAATATGACAGAAACCAGAACATTCTGCAAAATCAAGGATAGATGAAAAGCCATTGTAGTACTTGTGTCTACCTTGATAGTCTGCACATTTACACTGCATAACTGCTCCTTGCCTTGCTTGGACACATCCAGAGTCACTACATGGGGGAGTGGGGTGCAACAAGTATGTTACAATTTGAAATGTCTCTGGCTGACTGCGATAGCTCTGACATATTTGTCATACCTCTCAACCTTAGAGCAAGAAATCTGGACAAAGCCATACATAGAAATGGGACAAAGGCCCAAAAATAAGGACAATTTTTAAATATTGCTCTTATAAACTTAGAAAGATAATAGAATAGTAGGTCTTGCATTAGTATGAATTTTCTGAAGGGTATGAAATCTGAAACTGAAATGTCTGTCATTATTTTCTAACTTTAGTCTTTAATGACTTGCCACTAATTCGCCAAAAAAAACACAATTCTATGAAAAATGGACCAAAAATGTGATTCAAAAATATAAAATAGATGCACAATATAGCTGGGAACCTGTCAAAGAAGGAACACTTTTTAATATTAGTACTGCTAACTTGAGCAGCTGACAAAATAAAAGAATCTACATGCATTTCCGAAATAAAAGTAATCTATAACTGATTATTACAGTTATTTATTAATTGTAAACCCTCCATGTTTTCTTCCAAAATTGCCATTTTGTGGAGGGATTATTAGGGGAAGAGCAACATTTTGAGCCACAATCAGGGACAGTTGAGAGGTTTGGATATGCCTAATTCTATAAAGCAATTTATTTGCATGTACCTCTCAACCTGTTAATGCAGGAAATCTGGACAAGGCCAAATATATGGGGGGAACATATAAACAGTATTAAAAATTATTCTTGTATAAACTGAGACAGTTGATCGAATAACAGGTCTTGCTTTAGCATGCATTTTTCTGAAGGTTATAAAGTCTGAAACTCAGTGTCTGTCATTATTTAGTGACTTCATTCCTAAGTGATTTGACAGAAAACCACACATTTTATGAGGAACAAATGAAAAATAAGAAGCAAAAATCTATTCATTCTGCAAAAATCTAGACAGTTGAGAGGTATAGTTCAGCCAGGACTGTCTTTGAGTTTGCTGCCCCCCCCTCACAAAATCATGGTTGAATGGAGCTTCCCCCCCTACAGCCATTCCAATGAACCATTACTTGGCTATTTCACCCCATTTACCATAAAAACTAATGTGCATACTGCTTTACTTCTGCGATGATTTGGACTTCATTTAAAAGTTTTATTTTGCATTTTACAGCGCAAACACTAATAGATATCATATCTGCTAAACAAAGCAATGCAGTCTCACAATGAGAACAGACTTAGCATTAAAACTTCTCTGCCCTAGAAAACTCACAATCACTGAAACAGCATTGAAACCCACATTCAAAGAAAATACATTTTGCCTGTGGCAGATTAACTTTAGGTTTGGGCTGTTTTCAAATCACAGGCCCCTTGCACACGAAACATACACATGCTCTTTCATACACCTTCCTGATTGTATTAAATTATATTCCTTGTACAATACAGTACAGTTTTAGAGGATGTTTTAAATTTATTGTTTTGAAAATTTTCCAGTAAACAATGAAACAAAATGCATGCACCAGTAATGACAAAACTGCCCATTTCAGAACATTTCCATCATACAAGTCTACACAAACTTCTACAGTCCACCAGTGTCAGTGCATATGCACAATCTCTGAAGAAATAAAAGTCATCTAAATAATTCCACATTAAAGAGATCTGTAACTAATGAAGAGTTTGCTGCTAGCAAACAACTTTGTATTTCATTGTTTCATCTACAAATAAAGTGCCCATTACCCTTGAGGAATAAATTGCCTAACTTACACTAAAAAAAATGATAAGCTAGCAACATTGCAATAGGGAATGGATGGCAAACTGATAACAGACTCATAGCTACTAGGTATCTTCACATCCACCCCTTTTGCAACACAGTACAGTATCAGCAATGCATCTATCTACTGCAGGAGTAGAACCCACAGCCTACTGCATCAAAAGCAAGTATACTAACTGTTGTGCTATTAACAATGCAAGCAGACTCAGCATAAGCAGCACTAAACTTTTGATCCCCTGCAGCTCTCAGCTCCTTGTAAAATCTACTCACTCAGCTGTATCTCTGAACTTTGCAGCACAAAGAAATCTGGAAAAAGCCAAAGTTTATTGTGGGGGGGACAAAAGGCCAAAAGCCAGGGACACATTTTAAACATTGCTTTTATAATGTTGGTAAGTTGCTAGAATAAAACGCTGTGTTACCACCATACATTTCACTGCCAAGCCGTAAACCCAAGACCCTGCGCAAAACAGTCAGAACAACATACCACTATGCCAAATCAGCTGTTTTGTGAAAGAGGAAGATGGAAACTTAAATGGCTACTATTTAGTGACTTCAGTTCTCACCATAGCACAGCTGTCAACTCTTAGCACAAAACACCTGAACAAAGCCAATAATGGGTGAATACAGCCCCCAAACATTCAGTGAATTCAGTTCTCACCATAGCTCTCAACCTCTTAGCAGAAAACACCCAGACAAAGCCAGTAATGGGGGAATATAGCCCCCAAACATATTCAGTGAATTCAGTTCTTAGCATAGCTCTCAACCTTAGCACAAAACCTGGATGAAGCCAATAATGGGGGAATACAGTCACAAAAATAGGGACAAATTTCAAATATCCATCTTGTACACTTAGAAAATTGCTAGAATGAAAGCTTTTGTGTTACCATGCACTTTCTGAAGAATATGAAGTCTGATATTCAAATGCGTGTCATTTTTAACATTTGTTAACCAGGAAAGTCTGACTTGGAACAAAAGCTAATTTTTAGCAGAGGCCCAGGGAGAAACACTCCAGACAGACACATATCTTTTTAAGATGGGAGGACACAAAAACAGGGAGGGTATACAGACTCCACACAGAAGGTAAGGCTCCCCAGCCAAGAATCAAACCAGAGAACATGTAGCTGTCAGGCAACAATACTACCACTGCACCAATGCACTACTGGCTTTGCAAGGACACAAAAACTACAGAAACCACATATTTTATGAGGAACAGAACAAGTATGAGGGAAAAATCTGCAACATTTTTACAAATGGTGGTGGGTAGGGAATTCAGGCTCTTGCCACCTGGGTACAGGGTTCAAGCCTTATTCTCTACCCACCACCATGTAGCACCTGGTGCATTTTACACACACACACACACACACACACACACACACACTAGAAAGCCCCGCGAGATGTCCTTCGCCGACATTGCAGTCCGAGTCAGATCCCTTTCCAGTGACAGTCTATGCAGTTACAACTGCATAGCCTTCTGGGATCTCTGCACTTGAATACTTCTTAATCTGGACTGTTGTTGAGACAGTCTGCACATGCTCCAGACTGGTTCAGTAGCAGTCTGGATATCGGAAATGCTGCTAGCGCGCATACGCGAAGGTCTGTTACTTGCAATCGTTTTTTTATTTTCTTTCTTTGTATTTTATTTTATTTTACTTTCTTTATTTTTTTTTACAGCTGGAGGGGCTGCAGTCCAGCAGTCCAATAGCATGGGCCGCCCCTGGATGAAGACCATCATACCAGGATGGTGCAGATGAACCTGCCCTCCTCCAGAAAAGGATGCAAAAGGAGAACAGTAAATTTTGATATTCACTGTTTTCATTACAATTTGCTTTTTTTATTCACAATTTCCAGACTAGAGGTCACGGGTCTAGAAATGACAATGATTTGACTCTTGTTACACATATTATGACCACTAAGCTTGGAATTGTTTTTAGAGGGCTGAGCATACAGCACAGATAGCTATGGCATAATATTCACTGAGAATAACGGTAATGTTATATACTCTGAAGAAGGAGTGAAGTGTGTGCTAAATATATCTTAAGAGTACCACATGGTTACAGCTACCCCAGGCTATATGAAATTGGGAAAGACCATCTGAATGCTAATGTGCATTTCTAGAATTACAGACTTGCCCCCACAACTGTGCCATTGCCTGAACATGTTGGGAGAGAATAGAGCAACATGAGTATGTCTGTGCATGTGTCTAGTGAAATATTTTATATATATATATATATATATATGTATGCAGACACACACACGCACACTCACACACACACACACACACACACACACACACACACACACACACACACACACACACACACACACACACAACTGCATCATCCAGGTAGATGAGCTGATCCTCCTAACCCTGCTAAATATATATATATATATATATATATATATATATATATACTAACTCCAAGATTGCACAATATGAATGGAAGGGGCATATCCCCCTCGGCCCTAGGGATTATAATTAGTTGCACAACTGTCAACCATCTGCACTGTACACCAAAGTGGGTCAGCAATACAGAGCCTGATCTTAGCCACAATCAGCCAGTCTCATGTAACCCATGCACAACAACCATAGCTCTATTTTTCATATGATTCTTTTATGCATAATCTGCAAGTAGTATAATCAATTGCTGAACTCCAAAGAGGTTCTCACACTTCATGTCTCTCAGGTGTTTTAGGTGAGCCTCAACTCACAGCTTTCTGAACTGCCAGCTAAACATCAAAATTCCTGATTCTACTTCTTATAGCTACTTGTTTTTATACATTAATTGCTAATGAGTGTCTGGCTAATACATATTGTTTGTTTCACTAACTGCTGTGGGAATGTCCCCAAACTCCATACTGCAACACGCATTTTAATGGTAGACTAAAATAAGTAAAAAAAATAGAAGTAAATAATGTGTGTTCATGTGTGTGTGTTTTTTTGTGTACCTATCTCTGTGTACAGACAGACACACACACACACACACACACACACACACACACACACACACACACACACACACACACACACACACACACACACACACACACACACACACACACACAATGTTTGAATTCCCTCTTTGTATCCATGTGGGTTTTCACAAGGTGCTCTGGATTCCTTTAACCTCTATAAGACACACAGGAGTTGAACTGTCATTCTCAAAATTGCCCCTAGGTCTGAGTGTGTGAGTGAGTATAACTGTGTATTTTGTGAGAGTCTGGTGCCTTGCCCAGGATGGGTTTTAGTGCCTCTTTGACACTGGCTGCTGTGATACGCTCTAACATCCCTGAAACCCTGTAAAGGATAAAGAAGGTTTTTTCTTGAAAATAGTTGAATTTATGATTATACACTAATGGACAACATTATTCTCAATGAGCCAGTTTAATAAGTTGCATCAGAGTTTCAAAAATTAACGTGAGTCTATCTACAAGCATCATTACCACACCATAAAATAATGTAGTGATCTTTGTATATTTTTTGGAAGCAATCCTCCACAAGCTTTGGCCACAATGTTTTAGTATTACTGGCTGGGTAAGGAGCAGATAGTATAGAAAACCTTATCATTGCTCTTGAGAGATGTACCAGCCAACAGTGGAAAAAATAGGAACCTGATGGTGCAACCATCAGACTTGAGTAAACAAACAACATGTATGCTATGGCATGGTAATAGACGACTGAATGCTCAAGTTAAGCTCCATTCCCTGTGTAAAGGGTTCAGGTTGTTCTTCCCTACCTGGTTCTTTCTTTGGTGGGCACCAGCGAAGAAACATCAGGAAAACATTTTAAGGGTGTGTACTTGCAGATTTCTACAACTAACATGTAGTCAGAAGCAGTGATGTGCCTGTGATGTTTAATATTATTGGAAGTTGGAGGCATGGCCTAGTTCATTCCCAATATCTATTGTTAACAATGGTGAAGACAATGTCAGGCAGATGGATCCTGTCCTGTGTGTATGTTCCATTCTCCTTCATTGAGACATCTGTTGTACTGAATAAATGCTTCACATTTTGTTGATGTACCACACCTACTGTAGCCTACTGCTGTGAATGAATTAATATAATTCCATTCTCAATATAAGATTATTATAAGACAACTAAAAAACACAACCAGAGCCAAGGCGGAGAGCAAAACTAGTAAAAGTAGAAACCACCAACTGCAGGTACAAATGAATCAGGTCCCAGAATGTAAAGCAAATTGTAGTTTAATTCCACTGCGTGTCAGGTACAATAGCAGCTAGAGGAACGATGTCCACAAAATCACAAGCAGCAAAAAAATACGTTTGTTAAAACACAACGTTTCGTCATCAACTTCATCAGTAATGATCAGCATGGTACAACCTTTCCTTATATAGTGTGTTCTCTCCAATTAACATTTAAATTAACCAATCATGCTGTGAAATGCAGAAGAATTACCCTAGATAATTTGGATACTAAAAATGACCAAAATAACCAATAAATGTATTTAAATATCATATCAAATGTTAGGCATATATCAACTTTAAAATGCATACATATTCATTGAAAATAAAATATGATTTTAATCAAGATAACTTAAAATATTTTTAATTTCATCACTGATAGTGCATAAATTCTTATCCTTTATATAGTAGTTTACACCATCTAGTGGTCAAGTATAAGAACACAATAAAATACAAAATATTTTAATGATAAATAGTTTAAAATATACAATTGTTTGTAACTATTTCATTTTGTTACCAAAACAATAGATTTTAAAGGACTTGATATAAATGTTGTAAAATTTATTAAAAAAATCTGTTGTACTGAATAAATGCTTCACATTTTGTTGATGTACCACACCTACTGTAGCCTACTGCTGTGAATGAATTAATATAATTCCATTCTCAATATAAGATTATTATAAGACAATATAGTTATACATGAAGCCATTATAACTTAAAAATGTCCAAAGAAAAGAAGAATCCCCGGGATTCATGAAGCTCGGCGCAAGGCCGGCGTAAGGCTTGCGCCGGCGGTGCATTGCATAGCCGGCGCAGTAGCGCCATATGCATATTAATGAGAGTGCACCGTAACCACAGGCATGTGCGTAGTGTACGTGAGCGAGCCCAAGTAGGATGCGTCAGTAGGCGTGTTTAAGCAGGCAGGCGAAGAGCAACCTAACGTGCTGTCTGCCATAGTCCGCCCAGAATAGAAATGGCTGCAGCCATGGCCCGTGCAGAATGAAATGTCCGCAGAGTATGCAACAAAGTACCCGTCCCAACTAAACAGAGAAGCAAATAAAACCCACGCAGCCCGAAATGTACCTGTCCAAGGAACAAAAGATACGCGTAATACCGTGTCCGTACAGCAATGTACTGTGAGTGTGCATAGTCAGAGAAGGTGTACAGCAGCATGTCAGCACGCCGCACCGACATAGGAGTAGCGACTAAGGTCACCAACCGTCCCAATTTGCGAGGGGCAGTCCCTGTATTGGCATACGTGTTCCGAAATAAAGCATTACAAACGGGAAGTGTGCGAAGAGTGTAGGTCATAATGATTTCCGTATTTAATGTAATTGTAGCCTGAATCGGTTATTTCCGTAACTGAAATACCTAAATGTCCCAAGAAACAGAATAAGCTACCAAACTGCCACAACAATAAGCTCATACTTAGGCAAATAAGTGAAGTTCTATGCTATATAGTGACCGTGTATGCGTGTCGGGCTGTGAAGTCAGATGTGACTCCCTGCACATACAGGTGGTCAATGTAGAAGTCCCACAGAACCACGATAGCAATGTGTGTGTTGAATGAAAGGCGACCGACAAACCCTGTCCCCTGATCCCTGGTAGTCACCCCTGTGCTGTGTGGACAGCCACCTATACGTTGTACAGGGGTGACCTACTACCCTCGACAGGTATGACTTTGCATTATGTACCAGTTAGCTGTGGGACATGTCCCTGACAGCAGATATGCATATCCGGGAGGCCCCTGCGAAGGATATCTGTGTCAGATGTCCGTCCCAGTATGGCATCTGTTCTGCAAGCATCTACAAACAATGTTACCCATAACACCGCTGTGTGTGCCTGTACCGTGGAAATGTAGATGTATGACAGGGTGCACCCACGGAATGGCACCATGGGACACCACCTGTGACAGGCAGTTGGTCTGACATGCAGCCAGCAACTATGACCATGTGGGTTGTGTCACATAGACAGTTTACAACACATTCTGTGATGTACATGTTCACATCCCAGCCAATGGTTTCATTAACGTTACCTGAGGGGTAATGTTATGAAGCCCTTTGCCAGGACGAGGTAGGCTGTATGGACTGCAACACCCCAGCAATGGGCTGGGTGACCGTCCGAAAATGTCAACCATGTCTTAAAGGCATGAACCGCCCTGAACAAGACAAACCGTGTGGGATGCAGTATGTATGTCCCCTATGCAGTCATGTACGAACCGCAGTATGATCCCACCCCATGTCTATGCAGATAGGTCTCCTCAGGGTACTGGGACAGTAATAACCAGCCTCAGTGGAGGCATTGGCCCTGTGATGTGGGAATACAGTTGTCATGCGATACAACCTGGGCACCCTACCTGAGGTGAGGCTATAAAGAAATAGCTGTCCTAACTGTGGGTCCTAATCCCAAATGAGATAGTGGAGTACACAGCGGGCTCACCATCTGGTCTCATGGATGCTATTCACACTACCCTGGAGAGAGCATGTCCCACCTGTGTGTCACAGAACATTTGGTGACCACAAACCGCTGGTACAGACATCTCCACATGTGTGGTGGAGGGTGTGGAGATGTCCTCACTGGACCTGTCAGCCTGTATGTCGGCAATGTGTGTATGTTGAGTAAACCCCACCTCTATGTGAACCCAGTCAGAGCATATGTGGTAGTGACCTCACAGGTGTCGAGCATAGCAAATGAAGGTGGTATGATTGTCAGCCAGGTCCATGTAGGTATATCTGTGGAATGTGCCCTGGACAATCCCATGACATTGTGTAACTCTACACATATGATGACCAAGGGTGTCACACCTCACAAGGTGTCTGCTCCACCCTGTAGTAGCCACCTCCTCGTGTTGTACATCATGTGTATGGCTGGGGTACACCACACTGGACGCTTGGCATTGGTACAATGAACCACAGTTGGGTAAGTGAATGCCTGGTACATGCAGTCCTGTAGGTACTGGTAGATGGCAAATGTGATTGATGCAGTGGCTGCTGTACCATTGACCACTGGCTCAGGGTCCTTAAAGGAGACCACAGTACTGCGCAGTAGTGTGTAGTCTGCCTCTGAGCAAGCAATGTGTATGTTAACTGGCAACACTCACAGCAACGGATGCCAAAAGCAGAAGCCAATGTCCAAATAACATAGATCAACTTCTGCATGACAATATGTGTTATCATACATGTATTGACATGTGTCTGCCAATTACAATTGGAAATGGCTGGTAAGACTGGCCTAAAGTTCCCATGATGTACACAGTCTGGGGGTGTTGTTCCGATAATAAAGTGGCAATACCTCCCAATCGTGACCTCTGGGTATGGTATGAAAGTGGTTGTTAACCTGCAACAATGGATGTATAGCATTGGTTTCTGGTGTCGGAAGACATGTTTCCTGTAGCACAACACAGTATGGGTAGTCAAGCACACATACACAATTGCTGAACACACAGCATCAGTGAAACCCACTGCTCACAAGGACACAGTCCGACAAGCTCTACACTTTACATATGCACAGTGGTGTCCATTGTAAGACCCAAAAATTGTGGAAAGAATCGAATAATGTGTTATTCCACCGCGTACCTGAACTCATTGTCGTCACAGGTACACATATGCACCGCAAGCGTGTTTAATGTTGCTGATAGCTGTCCATGTAATGCAGCACAGATGCACAGAAATACCCAGGGTACCGGGTCCATACAACTGCATCCACATCACACCTCCGCACATGACGGATGTGTAATGGGTACTGTCAATTGTTGCAGTCAAGGGATTCTGGGTATGTAGACTCTGTGCTCGGTGTTGTTTCGCAGGCAATCCTTCCTCCCGCCCTGTGGGAGGGATGTGTGCGTAGCACCTGCCTTACTCCCCGCTAATAATGCAAAACATACTCCGGAGAATGCTAAATGTAGGTGTGGAATGTGTACAGCCCTATACTAGTGTCCAGTAGGCAATTGTCATGGATGGACACCCGTATGTCCAGGATGGCACCCACAACTGCAAACCCGGGTAAATGACATAGCCGCGGTAAGGCATGACACAGGAAATACACATAGGGACCACAGTTGACATTCCACATACAAAGCAGGACCGTCGTGCCAACACCGGCGTACACAGCACTCAGTCTGCCAGCAACAGACTGAGGAGCACCCGCTACCGTACAGCGGAACAGATGTACGACCTGTGGAACACATACTAATGGCACACACACAACGTCAAGTAGGATATGTAAGCTATGGCATTCCCACCTATGAAGACAACATGGTTAAATGAATGCATAGGTAAGCAACATGTTCCGGTGGTGTTATATTGGAAATACAGTGACGGATATGTCCCATTGGGATGTCTGCGGTTTATATGAAGCAGTTGGTAACCAGCATCTTTGGATGTATGTCAATTGTTCACAGTACTAAATCACCTGGTTATGTAGCACCATGTGGAATGGGTAGTCAAACAGACATCCGCGATACCTGAACACACAGTATCAGTGAAATCCAATGCTCACAAGGACACAGTCCGTCAAGCTCTACACTTTACATATGCACAGTGGTGTCCAATGTAGGACCCAAAAAGTTGTCCAAAGCCAGCTCTTCCGCATTCTTTAATCACCTAAGTGAACTCATTGTAGTCACAGGTACACATATGCACATAGCGTGTTTAATGTTGCTGATAGCTGTCCATGTAATGCAGCACAGATGCACAGAAATACCCAGGGTACCGGGTCCATAGAACTGCATCCACATCACACTTCCGCACACATGACGGATGTGTAATGGGTACTGCCAATTGTTGCGGTCAAGGGATTCTGGGTATGTAGACTCTGTGCTCGGTGTTGTTTCGCAGGCAATCATTCACCCGCCCTCTGTGAGGGATTTCTCGTAGCACCTGCCTTACTCTCCGCTAATAATGCAAACCATACTCCGGAGAATGCTAAATGTAGGTGTGGAATGTGTACAGCCCTATACTAGTGTCCAGTAGGCAATTGTCATGGATGGACACCCGTATGGCCAGAATGGCACCCACAACTGCAAACCGGGTAAATGACATAGCGCGGGAAGGCATGACACAGGAAATACACATAGGGACCACAGTTGACATTCCACATACAGAGCAGGACTCTCGTGCCAACACCGGCGTACACAGCACTCAGTCTGCCAGCAACAGACTGAGGAGCACCCGCTACCGTACAGCGGAACAGATGTGCGACCTGTGGAACACATACTAATGGCACACACACAACGTCACGTAGGATATGTAAACTATGGCATTCCCACCTATGAAGACAACATGGTTACATGAATGCATAGGTAAGCAACATGTTCTGGTGGTGTTATAGTGGAAATATAGTGACGGATATGTCCCATTGGGATGTCTGAGGTTTATATGAAGCAGTTGCTAACCAGCATCTTTGGATGTATGTCATTTGTCCACAGTACTAGATCACCTGGTTATGTAGCACCATGTGGAATGGGTAGTCCAACAGACATCCGCGATTGCTGAACACACAGTATCAGTGAAAATCACTGGGCAGGTGGACACAGTCCAGCAACATCTAACTTGACATATGCACATCGGTGTCCATTGTAGGACCCAAAAATTGTCTAAAGACAGGAATGCCTGCATTCTTTCATTACTCATGTGATCTCATTGTCGTCACAGGTACACATATGCACGCAAGCGTGTTCAATGTTGATGATAGCTGTCCATGAACTGCAGCACAGATGCACAGAAATACCCAGGGTATCGGGTCCATTCAGCTGCGTCCACGTCACAGTCGAGGACACATGAAGGATGTGTAATGGGTACTGTCCACTGTTGCAGTCAAGGGAGTCTGGGTATGTAGAATCTGTCCTCGGTGTTGTTTCGCAGGCAATCCTTCCTCCCGCTGTGGGAGGGATGTGCGTAGCACCTGCCTTACTCCCGCTAATAATGCACAGCATAGTCGGCGGAATGCAAAATGTAGGTGTGAAAAGTGTAGAGCCCTATAGCAGTGTATAGTAGGCAATTGACATGGATGGACAAGCGTATGACTAAGATGGCACACATAAATGCAAACCCGGTGGAATTACATAGCCGTAGTAAAGCATTACACAACTCATACACATAGGGACTACAGTTGACATTCTCCATACAAGAAACACAGACAACCAGCCGATGAAGTCCAAAGCAAAGACGAGGTACTGTAGGGACCGTCAGTGACCAACCAGAGCACACCAAGAATTAAAGGCAGTCACCATAGTGTATTGGAGCACAGTAGGACTGCTTCATAAGCAGACTTATTCAGACTACATACAATGTAGTCCAACCTACTAAATTTACAAGCATTAATTGGTTGGTACATTAGATGTGCTAGGTACTAATTACATGCCTTAAAGGCAGACAAGCGAACAAACCTTACTTGGGTTACACATCCCACACAGTGAGGACAACAGACATTGCTTTGAAAGGTACAGTATTCATCGGAAAATGGAAATATATGTACATATATGAAACATGAACCAACATAAAATGTTTTCCAAATGTCTGACTGTGTAAGCTACATGTATATGTCCTACGGATTGTGCCAATATATTAACAGAACTGCAGACACCTAGTAATATGAATGAACCATAATATATACACATAAACCGTATGAATATGAGTACTGTAAAATAGACCAACGAAATGTAAAGATTCACAATGTGCTAATGTAACATTCATTTACAAGGTTACAGAAAGAAATCAATGCAGACATCCATGTGTAAATACTAACAGAAGGCCAGCGAGGTGCTTGCCCTCACATGTACTGGGATGTCGTTCCACAGCATAGTGAGTGTCTGGGTGATGAATCCGTCCCAACAACACGTTCGATTAATGACAGTGTCAAGGTGTACGCCAGCTGCCCTTGTGGTTCTGAGGGATCTACCTTATTTACGTGAAGCATAGTCATCAGATCTGGGTTCGACCTAGCCGTGCATGCCAGGCACGGGTCACCTCTGGGCAAGTGGTATGCAACTGTATACAGCTGGAATCCTTTCAGTCGGTCAGTATAACACATATACCTGAGACCCTGCATCCGTTTGTCGAAGAACTGTTGGTGCCTTTCCAGCTGCTGCAGGTGTTGGGTCAGATACATTCTGAACGGGCATTGTACCCAATCATAGGTCTATTGAGTGATGAGTACAAGGGGACAATGACCTCCCCTGATCTAGATGTGAATCCCTTCATGATGATGTGGCCAATGTGGAAGGTCTACCCAACTATGTTAGCAACATGTGTGTCTAACGAACGGTTAACAACAACACGTGTCCCCAGATCACTGGTAACCCCCTCCGTGTTCAGTGGACTGCCACCTATATGGTAGCTCAGGGTAACCTTGTTCATCCCGAAGGGTATGCCTATGCATTTCCTGGCATTTAGCTGTAGGACATGTCTCTGGTACCACTTACCCACATCTGTGAGGCAATCCTGAAGGATATCTGTGTCAGATGTGTGTCTGACCTTGGCATCCGGTTTGCAGTCGTATGCAAACATTGTCACCCATAACCGCCCTGTGTGTGCGTGTACATTGGAAACGTAGATGCTGGAAATAGTGGACCCAGGACTGAGCCCCATGGGACACCACCTGTGACTGGCTGTGAGTATGACATGGCGCCAGCAACTATGGCCATGTGTGTTCTGTGGCCTAGCCCGTTTGCAACCCATAGGGCGATGTATGGACTTACATTCAAGATGACGGGTTTATCAAGTATACCCGAGGGGGGTATTGTGTCGACGGCCTCTGCCGGGTTGAGGTAGGCTGTATGGACTGGTTTACCCTCAGCAATGGCCTTGGTGACTGATTCTACAAAGTGAAACACATGTAAAGGGCATGATCTGACTATGACCAAGCTAAACTGGGTTGTATCCAAAGTATGCGGGTCCCCTATGTCCTCATCTATGTGTCCCATTATGATCCATCTCCATGGCTTTGCAGATAAGGCTTGTCAAACTAATGGTATGGTAATACCCAGGGTCAGTGGAGGCACCATCTATGTGGAGTGTGACTACAGTCGCCCTGTGCTACTACTCAGGTACGTATCCTGAGGTGAGGCTAGGATTACACAGCTGTCCGGAGTGTGGGTTAAATTCCCCATAGAGTTCCCGGAGTGCACAGCTGGGACACCATGTGGACCCATGGATGTTGTGTTAACTGCCTTGGGGCTGGATGTGGGTAATGCTGGACATACCAACGCAGGCGTGCCACGTTCCCGAGTCCGATGCCCAAGGGACCACACACATAGCCGGCCTTAGGCATAGGCCAAGTAGGTAGCCGTCTAGGGTGTTGCTCTACTCGGGGCACCTTTCCAGACTCTATTTGGTGTAGGTAGACCAGGAGGGGGGTAGCGGGTGACGTATCGGTGGCAACCTCTGCCTAGGTCACCACTTACCCTAAGGCCACTCTTCTCGTGGGTAATACAGCAGTACCCACACCTAGATGCGGGTCATCGCTAGGGTCATTGCTAGTATGGCACATCATCTACGTAAGGAAGGAAACCATATATCCCCAGACATAATGGCACAGCATAATGCCTGTTCGCCGGCCAAAGGCAGACATACGTCACCCGCGTCGGTGCGGACGTACTGCGCGAGATGTCCGTTAACAATGCCGACAATGTGTCGCTTTGTGAAACAAACTCCACAGAGACATTCAATAATAGACAACGACGGACAACCCGATGTCCTCGTGTCTGAGCTGTTCAACCTGTTACGCCATGTTAAATGTGTGTAGCACAGCGGAACCGGGCCAAAAAAAGCAACGGACATGTCTGTGGCTCAGTGAACGTCGTCACGCAATGTTAAACCCTTGTAATATTGCGACACAGCCCATACATACGGAGGGTTAGTAATGGCAGTAGGTTAGTTCGATCAGACCGTGTGCAATTAGTATAACGAGATCTACAACGGATACACCGGACATTCGGCGCACACGGTTAAGACTAATTGGGGGGGGGGCCGTGACATAGTACCATGGACACGGACAAAACGTGCCCATGTGACTCATCTAACATTCGTACAGGGTCAGGGCGGTCCCGTACAGTGGGCGGACAAGACCAAACCCAAAGCACCACAGCAACACCCTGACAATCGAAGGCCTGTATGCATATGGGATATAAGCAGCTGTCATCTGAACAGCCCTGTGGTGACGACATATGCATCCTGGGCCATGAGCGAGAGGCTATTAGGGATGGTCAACATGCAGTACCGCACCTTTCCCAGCAGGGGAATGGATGCCTGTGACGTCGCGTGTGCGGGGGATATGTAAATGTACATAGGTACCACGGGTATGCATATTAATGACAACGAACAGCTAACGTGCACTGGTCACAGTAAGTCTCAAACGTGACTGCAGTCACGTTGGAATCATGACTATAGAACATATAGATGTGCACGTGTAAGCGTCCATGCTGCAAAGACTGTTACATATATAAAGCTGTAAGTGCTTTCTGCACACGTCCGTCAACCGGATCAGACATATGTTACCGGAATAGTCACAAGTAACGCAAAACACGTAACCACACAGACACTGTAAACATATATAAACGGAATACGGATATGCATGTGCGCGTGCGCGTAACACAATCCGGACATGCGGTGTACGTGTGCGTGTGTGATCCAGTGGAACCAGGGAAGGTTACGGATGTCTCCTCCACACGTTTACATTCATAATTGTGAAATATATGCTTAAATAGTACCTATTGATTCCATGCTTTGTTATCGTAATGCTACTAATATACACATCGATATACAATAACCTGATCAACACACTACATCCTAAGGTGCACTCTCACCAATTATCAACTATGTGTCCGGATACTGATTGTATTTACCAATATTGTAGATATATTAACACATTGTTGCCGTATTATTGTTTCCATGAAGTAAGGCATGCAACACTGATATGTATATGTCACGTTATAATCAAGACTTGGAGCACTGTCCACCTAACTATGAGCAGGTTTATTGATTAATTCGCTTTAAACCGACCCTGAAGGAAGTGAATTAGGGACGGCTATGTCATGACATCCGTACTTCGACGGTGCCCCATGTTAGTAGTTGAGACAGCTCAGTATCCTTTCACTGTGGAGTCTATCGTATTTGACAGTGTCTGTTTCAGCCGATATATGTTCCATAATGTCGTTTATGAAGATGGGCAGGACGCAAGGTTTGCTGTATTTACGCATACTAGCACGTGGATATAGATAGGCCATGTCATACAAACGATGGGTAGTCAAGCAGACATCCACGACTGGGGAACATACAGCGGCAGTCAATACCACTGGCCAGATGGGAACAGTCAAACACGTTCTACACTTTACAAATGCACATCGGTGTCCATTGTAGGACTCCAAAAATTCTGACTGTTTTGCCAGTATGCGCCAGAAAAAGCCAATCCGAGTACATACCGTGACTACGGCACCGCTAGACATATGCACCACCAGCATGTTTAAGGTTGATGATACCTGCCCATGACATGCAGGACATATGAACAGAGGTCCCCAGACTGCCGTGTCCATACATGTGCGTCCATATCCCAGTTCCGCACACATGAAGGATGTGTCATGCGTACCGTGGGGGGTTGCAGCCCTGGTATCCTGGGTATGCAAAATGGGTCTCGGTGTTGTTTGGCTGATAATCCGTTGTCCCGCCCCGTGGGAGGGCTGCGGGTACAGGACGTGCCTTAGTCCCCAGTAAGGATGCAAAGCACCCATAGGGTAATGCTAAAGGCATGTGTGAAATGTGTTCAGCCCTACATCAGTGTCCAGTAGGCATTTCCCAAGGATGGACAAACGTACGGACAAGATGGCACCCATAATAGCAAGCCTGGTGGAATCACACAGCCGTAGTAGGGCATGACACAGGACATAAACATGGAAACAGCAGTACATACACCCCGTAGACATCCATCCTGCCATGCGAATCCCAGCGTACACAGCAGCGAAGGTGCTATCCAGTATGGGGATCACCCGCCCACCGGCGGAACATACCTGTGACCTAAGGAACACATATTAATGGCACACCAACAACGTGAAGTAGGAAGGCCATACTATCGCTAAAATATGGAGTTCACACACATAACCGACATACTGTCATGAATCCATAGGTTCTACATGTACCGGCTGTGTTATACTGACAATTCAGTGGCGGATAGTTCACAATGGTACCTGTGAGGATTATGTAAAGCTGTTGCCAACCTGCAGGACTACAGTAACACCCTATGGGTAGATTGTGGAAGGACACGGGTTACGTAGCACTACATAATATGGGTAGGCGGACAGACATCCGGGAATGGGGAACATACGGCGGCAGTCAAACCCACTGGCCGAATGGACACAGTCCAACATGTGCTAAACTTTACATATGCACATCGGTGTCCATTGCAGGACCCAAATATAACTCCTTAAGTGAGTGTGAGCAACATAGTGTGAACCGGAAGAGGTGACAGCCGTTACTACGGCACAGGTAGATATGTGCACCACAGGTGTCTTCAAGGGTGATGACAGCCGTCCATGAAATGCAGGACATATGAATAGGACTCCCCAGGCTGCTGCATCCATACACGACGCGTCACATCCCATTTCTGCACACATGAAGGGTGTGCAAGGGTACTGTCGACGGTTGCAGACATGGGATCGTGGGTATGCATATATGGGTGTCGGTGTGGATTGGCAGATGATTCACCGTCCGCCCGTGTGCGGGGACGTGGCCATAACATATCGTTACTCAATACTAATACCGATCATCCACTGGAAATGGAGAATGCAGCTGTGAAATGTTGACAGCCCGATACTAGTGTCCAGTAGGCAGTTCCCATGGATGGACAAACGTACGGCCAAGATGGCACCCATAGCTGCCAACCTGGGGGAATCCCACAGCTGTTGCAAGGCATAACCCAGGGAATACAGATACGGTGTACAGTACACACACCCCATTCAAAGAAAGACCGCTGGGCAGATACCGGCGTACACAACACACCATGTGCCAGCACATGTATGGGGATCACACGCTTCCATACAGTGGAACAGATGGGTCACCTGTGTAAAGATACCAATGGCACAATCTCCACGTCTGCTGGGAATGACATAGGAAGGTCAAACTATGGCGTTGACACCAAAGAAACACATCCTTCGGTGAATTAATAGGATTGATGTCAATACAACATGGCAAACACCCAATGAACAGGGAAGACTTGCTGGCACCCTATGGCCCCAAACAATGTCACACATAGGTAGATGGAACAGTCAACATAAACATTTCGATCACGACAGGTCGCATATGGTATCCAAAGGTACTTCATAGACATGTCTACGCTTATCACCCGTTGGCCCCGTGAGACTTACACATAACATGGAAGTATCCAGGCTTTAAATGTCCACCCTTACACTTCCATTTGTCACTTTCTATGCGAGCAATGGGGATGTAGCCACAGCATAGAAAGCAGAGACGTACTGCTAACGAAACACACACATGTCACCATCACAGAAAGCATACTATGAACACACGTATTACATGATATTGTACTATGCAACACAAACAAACCGGAAACATGCAGCAAGAATAGTCACCGTAGTTCGACACAACCCAAGTCTTCGTAACATTTGAACAGTTCATGAAAACATGCAACGTTTTCGTTGTTTCCACAATGTGTGCAGGACATATGCTATGTCTACGAATGTTCACAAACAACAATGTGAGTCCTAACATGATTTTAAATATCACACTGTTGATCGTGAACACTGTAACAATTTGCTTATTCAGATGTATGGTCGAAAGCAACGGAAACACACACACACGGAAGGGACGGGAGATGAACCTACGCCTATTTACATGAACTCAGTACAGTATGAATCAATTACACAACGCGCTACCGAGTTAACTGACGTGAGCGCTGTCGAAGGCATACATGTAGGCTGCTGACGTCACCCGCAAGACAATAGTTGGCAATAGCCAAGGCATGTGTTGCGGAGCGTCTAAAAGCATAATCAGTCGCAGAGGCAGCTGGAAACACACACACACACGGAATGGACGGGGGACGAACCTACGACTATCTACATGAACACACTACTGTATGAAGCATTTACAGAACGCGCTACCGAGTTTGCTAAACAGAGCGCTGTCACAGGCATACTTGTAGGCTGCTGACGTCAGCCGCAAGACAATAGTTGGCAATAGCCAAGGCATGTGTTGCGGAGCGTCTAAAAGCATAATCAGTCGCAGAGGCAGCTGGAAACACACACACACACGGAAGGGACGGGGGACGAACCTACGACTATCTACATGAACACACTACTGTATGAAGCATTTACAGAACGCGCTACCGAGTTTGCTAAACAGAGCGCTGTCACAGGCATACTTGTAGGCTGCTGACGTCAGCCGCAAGACAATAGTTGGCAATAGCCAAGGCATGTGTTGCGGAGCGTCTAAAAGCATAATCAGTCGCAGAGGCAGCTGGAAACACACACACACACGCACACGGAAGGGACGGGGGACGAACCTACGACTATCTACATGAACACACTACTGTATGAAGCATTTACAGAACGCGCTACCGAGTTTGCTAAACAGAGCGCTGTCACAGGCATACTTGTAGGCTGCTGACGTCAGCCGCAAGACAATAGTTGGCAATAGCCAAGGCATGTGTTGCGGAGCGTCTAAAAGCATAATCAGTCGCAGAGGCAGCTGGAAACACACACACACACGCACACGGAAGGGACGGGGACGAACCTACGACTATCTACATGAACACACTACTGTATGAAGCATTTACAGAACGCGCTACCGAGTTTGCTAAACAGAGCGCTGTCACAGGCATACTTGTAGGCTGCTGACGTCAGCCGCAAGACAATAGTTGGCAATAGCCAAGGCATGTGTTGCGGAGCGCCTAAAAGCATAATCAGTCGCAGAGGCAGCTGGAAACACACACACACACGGAAGGGACGGGGGACGAACCTACGACTATCTACATGAACACACTACTGTATGAAGCATTTACAGAACGCTACCGAGTTTGCTAAACAGAGCGCTGTCACAGGCATACTTGTAGGCTGCTGACGCCAGCCGCAAGACAATAGTTGGCAATAGCCAAGGCATGTGTTGCGGAGCGTCTAAAAGCATAATCAGTCGCAGAGGCAGCTGGAAACACACACACAAACGCACACGGAAGGGACGGGGGACGAACCTACGACTATCTACATGAACACACTACTGTATGAAGCATTTACAGAACGCTACCGAGTTTGCTAAACAGAGCGCTGTCACAGGCATACTTGTAGGCTGCTGACGTCAGCCGCAAGACAATAGTTGGCAATAGCCAAGGCATGTGTTGCGGAGCGTCTAAAAGCATAATCAGTCGCAGAGGCAGCTGGAAACACACACACACGCACACGGAAGGGACGGGGACGAACCTACGACTATCTACATGAACACACTACTGTATGAAGCATTTACAGAACGCTACCGAAGTTTGCTAAACAGAGCGCTGTCACAGGCATACTTGTAGGCTGCTGACGCCAGCCAAGAAGACAATAGTTGGCAATAGCCAAGGCATGTGTTGCGGAGCGTCTAAAAGCATAATCAGTCGCAGAGGCAGCTGGAAACACACACACACGCACACGGAAGGGACGGGGGACGAACCTACGACTATCTACATGAACACACTACTGTATGAAGCATTTACAGAACGCGCTACCGAGTTTGCTAAACAGAGCGCTGTCACAGGCATACTTGTAGGCTGCTGACGTCAGCCGCAAGACAATAGTTGGCAATAGCCAAGGCATGTGTTGCGGAGCGTCTAAAAGCATAATCAGTCGCAGAGGCAGATGGAAACACACACAGACACACACACACACACACACACACACACACACACACACACACACACACACACACACACGGAAAGGACGGGGGACGAACCTACGCCTATCTACATGAACACACTACAGTATGAAGCATTTACAGAACGCGCTACCGAGTTTACTGAGCAGAGCGCTGTCAGGAGGCATACCCCTACGTGAGTGGTATCATTTGCAAAGGCAATGCGCCCGCTCGGGTGTTCGGACAGAGTGCGCAGTCACGCAGTCTGTTACCATCCCAAGGTCGCCGTACACTAACACGTTAGTGCTGCAGTCGAGAATAACAAGTAACTACTGATCAGTACATCACTGCATACTGGGCATGCTCAGACACTTAGACTCGGCACAGGGCAGACATGCATACACATGTTGCGACGGCATGGGTGGCGTCATGTGGACCGTCGTGTGTGTCCAGCCACACAACAGAAACCTGGCCATGCCACAGACGTGGCCGTTGCGTAGGGGATAGAGGCATGCACCCGGGGTATTACTGCAGACGGCTGTGTGCACTGTGCTGTGTGTCTATCTACACAGCTGCCTACTGGGCATGCTCAGACACTTAGAGTCGGCACAGATCAGACATGCATACACATGGTGCGACGGCATGGGTGGCGGAATGCGGACCATCCTGTGTGTCCGGCCACACAACAGTAACACGGTCATGCCACAGACGTTGTTGTTGCTGTGGGGAATATGTAGGTGCAATTAACCATGTGTAGGACTGGCCTACAGTTTGTTGCATGCTACAGACAACCCTCACAAACACAGGATACCTTCACAGATGTCCTGAGGACACTGGTGAGTGGGCATGCTCTCACAACAGCACCGTTTGTGTGACATGAACCACCCATACATAGCCTGGGAACATTACCCATGGCGCAACACAGTACGCCAGCAGTCCCAGGTGTTCACACACCTGGCCACTGTTAAACAGCCATGCACCATACATACCAGGGGGGGGGATGTCTGACAGTTCTGCCCATCACGCATGGTGAGGATAGGCCCCACACAGGATGTACAGCCCTCAATGGTGATGCAAGACCGTATAGTGGATCCACTGGTCATCCACTCACTGTAACCAACACCAGCATGGGGGACCTCAGTGATGACCTCTCCACAGAAAACCACACACATCATATGACCGGTGTGGTACCCTACATGTCCTCCATGCCAATGTTGAACAGAGGCCAGACCGGAAAACGCCTACCGAATGCCTTGCCCGACCACCCACATGCATGTCTGCAACAGGCAAACATGATGACATCAGGACCTTGTCCACCACAGGTAGGCACATGGTGTGGTGGACCGCAGCCACTGACTACCTGTACATCAACAGTTGGAGCTACTACATGGCAGGGCAATGACAGTACCAGGGAAACCATCACCCCTTCATACCGGCGTCACCATACGGCCCCACATACCAACATCCAGGTCCGCTCGTGGGAGTGGTACTGCAGAGGGCACATGAGACAACCACAGGGCCTTCCCTAACTGTGGTAAGGACATGGTTGGGGGCACACAGACCTGCCTGGAAATGGTCCAGAATGGTACAACAGTCACTGCACCCACAGACATTGTCTGCATACCACAGGACATGTTCCATGCATACATCCCCCCCCCAACAGGGAACATATCCATCCCACCAGAGTGTATCCTCCAAAACATGTCATATGGCCTGGGGTGATCCCATATCTCTATGGCGTTTGACACGCCAGCAATGGGCACCGATGGTCGCCCTGGCTGTGTGCTACCCATCCTCTTTGAGGCCCTCGGCCCACACATGCGGCCACTGTGTCATGTTAGCCTTACTATGGGCTATGTCCCCAATGGATGCCATATGGCATCTGTGGTCCCACTATGCCAGGGTAGTGCTCCTATGGACTGTCAACAGCCACACCCTATACGCTTGACAAGTGTTGTCTGCAAAGCTGTGTGGAGGTCCATACAGGTGGTCATGGTTACAGATAGCGGTGTACAGCCAATACCAGAACATACCCACAACTACATAGTCAAGGGCAGATCCTGCCTCCCGAACCTGCTCGTCCAGTCTGGAGTGTTCACCAAGGCCATTGATGGGGATATGTGGGTTTGCACACAGTACCATGACCTGGTGGGAGCGTTCAGAGCACACTACACATGGGACCCATGTAAAGGCTCGCCAGCATACATGTGGGGACATATGTCACCCGATGCTTCTCACACAGGTTGGAGGTCACACCACACAGGGTTGGTGCTGAAGGTGCTTTGTCACACTCATATCTGGACCCAGTGGAGGGCCACAGGGCTCACTCCTGTGCACCCTGCCAGATGGCATCCGACCTTCCAATGTGCATGCAATCATAGGGGGATTGTAGCAGACAAGGTATGCAGATGACTACGCACCCGCCGACATACCCAGCACCCCATGTTACACGCACATCCACCTAGGGCGTCATAGACATGGCTGACTGGTGCCAGAGCCATGGCCTGCTAACAAATGCCAGAGAAGGTGCAGCCCTACCCAGTGTGAAGAACATGTTCGTCCCAATGTCACATGTAGGTGGTACGCCATTGAAGATGGTGGACATGTTCAGGGTAATGGCTACCACACCTGTTGGCAACCTCTGTCAACACACACAATGGCAATGTGGGTGTGAAGACATTCCATTGTGGCCTCCTGGTCTGGATGGAATGGCAACCACATCAGGGGTGTTCATTGTACCCCTGTACACATCACACACCAGTGCAATGACTGCGTATAATGGCACATGTGGCCTGTAGCTAACCTGACGCCTGCAGCACTCGGAAGGACCGCAAACGTTCCACAAGACGGGGATGACGCTGCTAGGACATGTGTCACAAGGTGCACGGCCAAGGGGACACTGGCTGTGGATCTGCACAGCACAGCTGCTCCGTGGTGATCTGTGCCCGACATACACGGCCATGTCTGACCTGGGTGACATGGGCACATTCCACCTCCCAGGCCCCATGCGAACACGGGCACAGAAGCGACTGTCAGACACCTCAACCCAAAGATGAGTGGGACGTGCTGGGGGAACAGGGTAACAGCCAGACACACACTACAACACGGCGAGGAGTGCCAGGCCATGTGAAGGAAAGGCCCTGACTGCCTTTGTCCAGGACTGCTACTGACGTGTGGATGTGTGACTATAGTTATGCGCCAGTCAACCTCTGTGTGTCACTGCTAGACCAGGGACTGGGGACTGATGGATATGGCATCACCATCCTGAGGGGTGTTAGATGCCACACACAGTAATGCTAGGTCCACACATGTCGAGGGCACATATCCTGTCACGTTCATGTGTGCCTATGTACCTATGTAGAGGTCCATGCCAGATGTGGGTAACTGTGCTATGCTGATTTTGCCAGACATGCCTGTGGGTACACCACGACTACACGTGGGGAACTAATTACAGTGCTCCCAGTAGGCACGCGCAAGTACACCATCAGTATCATACGGGTTAACTGCACCGACATGGTGCTACACATGTAACCACCACACATACTGTGTACACATATCAATGAATGGTGCACCTGTCCTGCATGGTATGTCTGCTGCATGATGTCCGTGCAGAACACACATCACATACACACCTGTCACCAGCCATACACACACACCACAACATACACAGCACGCACCATGCGGACACAGGTATCACATACACCTCTCACTATCGTGTCCACCCTGTGCATCATAATATGTCAGCTTAACCGTGCATTGATGGTGTGGCTCACAGTTATGCGGCAGAGACTTAATCATTTGCACAGGGTGATATGTGCCACAGGCATGGGCTGTACCAATGGATGACATCATGTGTGTGTAAGGGCCAGTGCATTGAGTGGGCATGACTATGTAGATTGCATGTGGGTGTGGTGGAGCCCTACAGTTGTGTCTGCTGTGTGTGGGTGTGTGTACACAGTTCAGTCATCTGTGATGCCTACACGGGTATGCTTGGCACCCCCTGACTGGACAGTGCAGGTGTTACGGCTGACTGTGTCTGCCGGGGGCGATGTGACCCGCGGGTGCGTGGGGTCGCACGGGCACGACCAGGTGGAGGTACAGAGTGTCCACTCTCCGAAGTCACATGACCGCTGGAAACGCGTGCCACGACGGGGCCGTCCAGGGCCACGTCCACGTGGCCTGCTCTGTCCAGGTGTGGATGGTGTGGTAGCAGCTGCAGTGCTACTGCTACCATCACTGTCTGTGTGGGCATGGGAGGTGGCACGCACACGCTGACCTGCAGCAGGTGGTGTTGCTGGCACACGCCCACGTGCCCTATGCCTCACCCCTACCTGGTGTTCCTGCACGGAGTGCGCACGCTCAAGGATGGCCAAGCCTCGGTCGATGAGACCAGCCATATCGCCCAATCTCCTATCCAGAACATCGGCAAGATGCTGTTGTGCATTCGCCAATGCCTGGATGCTGTCATTTAGGGTACGGATTGCAGACCTCTGCAGCCTCTGCCCCTCCTGGTTCTGCCGTTCGGCACGTGCCTGCGCCGCCATTACAGTCTGGAACATGCGTCTGGTTATACCAGCTGCTGCACCCTGGACGGCAGGTGTATGTCTAGCGGTGCTCCCCCTACGGGCAGCACCTGCCACATGCCTGCGTGGCACTGCACCAGTCCTTACACTGGCAACATCGTGTGTCCCCACACCTTCTGCAGCCACCACACATTCCTGCTCGGGGACAACAGACGCTGACTGACCGTCATCTATGGGCAACGGTGTTGGGGTATGTGTCGGCATCTGAACTGTGTGCAGGGATGAAAGGGACGTATGTGTGATGTTCTCCAGTGGCACAGTCTCTGCCTGTGACGACCCTGCCCGTGCCTCATGCACATGCTCATCACCACTAGTATCTGTGGGGACACTAGGATCAGATGGACCGCAGGAGGGTAACGCACCTACAGCACCTGTCAATACAAAGACATACCATCGTTTACAATACAGACACACACACACACACACACACACACACACACACACACACACACACACACACACACACACACACACACACACACACACACACACACACACACACACAGCATGCATGTGATTATGCAGGTGGCATGCAGCATTCACACAACACAGACCAGTGAATGCAGACCAGACATTCTTAGTGGCAGTATGTACACTGCCCTGGTGGGGACAGTACAACAGGCAGGTGTCATTTAGTAGGCATGCAGTACACACATTCATGGTAGTTTGCATGCATTAGCGTGATACACCGTGTGGCCACGGGCAGGTTGGGAGTACACATGGCTGGCAACAGTATGTAATGTACACCGCAAACATGTGCGGTATCATGTGGACGTGTGAAGATGGTGTCCCACCACATGCACCACATCATGATGGCTGTCATGGTGCAGTGTGATGTGTACAGTGTACAGATACAATTTATGTGTAACAGTGATGTCTGTGTAGGTACGTTTGCTGTGAGCTGTGTGCATAGCTGTACGGTGTGTGGTGCGGGCTCTGTGCCACTGCACAGTAGCAGGACACAGCTATGTGTCTGTGCGATGCGTGACCTGGACGCATTACATTGCCATGTCTGTAAGCCAGTTCAGCTGCTCAGCAGCACATATATGGTGGACATTGGAGGCACCTGTAGTAGCTGTGTAGAGGAATATCATGTCACTGGTGTACTATATCAGATGTCCAGGGGGTCCACTACATTGATGAACCCACTATGTGTGTACAGGGTGCAATGGTGAGTACCCACTGTGGATGTGCTGTGTGGCAACACGCCTGTAGGTATCAACCATGGCCTTGTCTGTCTGACTCATTGACAATTGTGTGTGGTAGACATTGTGCACACGGCCCTGTGGTGGCCCATGTGACATACACCCATACTAGTGTGACGTGTCACATTCTCTATGGATATGCTGACAGTGTGTATGTCTGCTATGTTGTGCATAGGTCATATCATGGTGTGACAATGCTGCAGCCAGACATCCACGTGCATGGGACATGGCATGCGCCATGTCACAACGTGTGCACCCGATGCAGGGGCATGGGTCACATTGGTAACACCTGTGCTCTGGCCAGATCAAAGCTCACTCTGTGGTACTGTGTCCATACTGCACTGGCATACCAATGCATACTACACATGCAGCCATTGTGTAACACATACACCATTGTATGCATAGCTGAATGCACGTAACACACCAATTGGTTGTGTGGTGTCATACCACTCTACGGTAACGGGTGTATCTACTGTACATGGGTGGTGTGTATGTCGGGTGATGCGAGCTGTATACCGTGACGGGGGCACACACAGGTGAGCATGTCATGCCTAGACACATGGGGAATATCAATACAGCAGAACATGCGTTTGACTGGCAACAGACTTACCTGCAACAAACCCTTGGCCTTGCGACACGCCAGACGTACCTGTAAAGGCATTACACAAAGGTATACACATTAGCCATTACTATATCCACGGTCAGCACTGTGCATGACACATCATGCATGTGTGTGGTTGCATGTGCTATGCACATGTCTGCTAACACAACATAGCATACAATGGTTTGCATGTTGTGTGGCCATATACCTGGCATGTATTGCTATATCATGTGTTGTACTATGACACCCACACCCACGTCGCCTATCATACAAACATGCAACACTGACTTACCATGCAGCTCCAGGCTCATAGCTCGGGAGACCCCCACCTCCACGATGGACGCAGGTGTTTCTGCGTGTTGTTCCGTGGGTGTCCCCAGACTAGCCAGGAGCTCCTCCGTAGCTGTGAGTGGGGGCTGTGTTGGTGGCCCACCACCTGTCCCACGTTGTTGCCTGGCGATTGCAGCGGCACGCTGTCTTGCATGCCGGATCAGGTCTGTGCAGTGCCTGCGGATTTGTTGGTAGCTGCGGTTGGTTCCGCCCACGCTGTTCACCCTCCTGCACAACTCCTCCCACATCTCCTGCCGTTCTTGTGCCTGCTGTGGCACATGGCTAAACAGGGCGTTGTAGTTACTCTGGAGGTATGGTATGATGACCTCCTCCTCCTGTCGGCTAAATGGTGGAAGCCGGAATGTGGCATTATCTGGAAGACATAATGATGGTGGCAGGTCACATTCACACTGCTGTGCTGGCATACTGTTGGAAATGCATTGCTATGACATGTACGACATCTGCACAGTGATCTGTGAAGGGCATCATGGCGGTGACACAGCCGATGTTGTGGCTTCACACCATTGAGCACTGGGTGTCACATCATATCTGTGTGCCACCCCATCACACTGTGCACGCACCAGGTAGATGTTAGCCTGCCATGGACATGTGTACCTGGCTGCACCTATGTCCATATCAGTTGGCATATGTCCCCATGTGACGTCTGTGCTACTGTTCACCTGTACACTGTGTATATGTCAATACACATCACGTCTGTGTCCATTGTGAACATCAGCAGCGGCACTGTACACATACACATGGACACCTGCACATGCATGTGTTGTACCATGTACTTCCACACAGCACTGTACCGGTGCTGGACAACTTGCCCCAGCTCACCTGTGTTACGTATGTGATACACATGGAGCAATGTGTAACCATGACACATTGGCAGGAAAGGCCATGCATAGCGTGTACACGCACACATTGTGCAGAGCATCACACAGCACCTGTAACATGACAGGGTGCATCGCCACCACATTACTACTGTGTATGGTTGATAGTGAGAGTGCCTTTAGTCCATTGCACCATGTGGGACCGTGATAGCTCATGCAGCCTTGCTGGCCATCTCTGCATGATATGGCAGGGTATGCCACATACATGGCAATGGGTGTGACCCACTCAGGGGCTGACGGTATTGGCAGGGTGGCTGTCCATTGCTTTTGTCATAGCTGTGTGAAAATGGACATTCCACATGTTTATCACCATGGTGTGGACACTGTCCTCCAGCGAGGTATGCTGTACGCTGCTTGTTGAGGGTGTGTGTGGTGCATGCAGGTATCACACATCCATGCATACACTGTAGCCCTGGCAGGTGCTATGTGCTGGGATGTTGATCGACACAGTGCTGTATGTGTACACACACCGCTATCCCATGCACATGGATATCTGCCTGAACTGATGTGGGTAACACATATGTGTACATACATTGCCCGCTGCCACCCACATGTCTGCTGCTGCACTACACACTGCCATCCCTCCCTGTGTGAATGTGGTGTTGGCCTCAGCAGAGGTATCCGTGTATGGGGACATGGATGTTCACATAGCAGGCCCACTGATGGTATCGTCGATCTGACCATACACATATGATGCACCCTCACACATACGACCCATTCATATTGTTGTTCACAATGGTGACACGGCTATATTGCTATGCCGGAGCCATTCACAGACATACATACACAGAGGCATGCACGCCCATCTGTGTCATTGGGCGGACTATTGGTGTGGTTTGGCACCTAACGTGTTTGACTGCAGGTGGCGCAGCCCTACCGTGCACATGTCTACATGGTAGGCCTGTTCGGTAGGCATCTGTGATGTGCTGTGCACATCTCATACCTGCACATTTGCTTGTTGTCCATCGGTCCACAGGCCAGTGGTGGGACATACAGGGATGTTATGAACATATGTACATGCGACCCTGTACAACTGTGACGCTAGCCTCTCAGATGCTCATGTGTCGTGGACGTGAACACCGTACACACACATGTGGTTGTGGCCGTCCATACCCATCTCCACCTGTGGGTTGCTATCATCCCACACACTCCTTGTGCTGTATGTTCGGGCTATGCAGCTATGTGGGGCTTGTGTGCATACAATACGATACTATGTGCCTTTGCACCCATCACAGACATTGTCACACAGGTACACCGGCAGCCATACACATCGCAGATTGTTGTCAGCATGTCACATGTGGTACACACCTAACACATCTCCTGCGGGACATGGTACTCTGTATGGGCATGTCCAGTAGTGACATACCACAGCTACCCCTACATGACGGCTATGCAGGACATGTCTGTGTACATCTACTGTGACATATACACAAGCAATGCCCCCCTACCGACATCACATGGTACTACCTGTGGAGTATGTGTGTCTGCATCCATGCTATGGCCATAGATGACAATTGTACATCTATATGTGCAACATACCTCAGTGGTACTTGTCATGAGCACATGTTCCATGTGTCAATGCATTGTTTGTGTCTGTTGGGCAGTCATTGTTGTGCATGGTTTACATGGCTGACATAGTGTACTGTGTCTGATTCCAGGTACTTCATTGGGCTACCAGCATTGTACATTTCTACAGCACATTCCAGCCATCATGTAGCCAGCTTAGATGACAGTGGGAGGTGTTCCGCCATGTGCATATATGTCACACGGTGCAAGGGTGACTGACACACATTGTCGGGACTGGGTTCTGACTGCTGTGGATGTGTGTACCGGTGTTGACAACCATGACTGCACCTGATGGTGTCTTCTGCATGTGTGACATTCACAACAAACACCCACATTCACATAGCAGCACATCGTCCACGACAATTGACATTCCTGTCTGAACACTGTGTACGGTATGTTTGTATGACCACTGCATATATCACTGGTGGCCACCAGCATGGCTGCCTACAACAGCAGTGTGTATCCTGTGCAAACATGGGTTACACCAGTCACACCACACCTGTGCCAGCTGGCCCTGTAGTGGGTGACAGTGCAGTTCCATTCATCATGTAACAGTATACATCGTGCACCAGTATGTTGCAGACATGTGAACGGCTGTGCTACTCAACATATGCACACATGACACATCACCTGGTACACCGTGTCTGCCTTGCCACCTGCTATTGTGACCACCCTGTGATGACATTGTACGCCCACATGGACGTGGACATGTGATGGCTCAATGGTGAATTAACCGTCCAGGTGTGTGTCTAGCCAGGTGTCCAGTGGCCACTGGTCTGCATGCAGGGATAGTCTACATTGGCCTACTCTGTCACTGGGACTGTTGACTATGGTCATACTGTTGTTATGCAGGCATGTGCTGTTTGTCCAGTCTGATAGTCGTGTTGAACCACACTACCGTGGCACACATGACGGTGGACATCTGGCTAAGGTGTGCAGCCCACATGTACATCTTCTCATGCTATGCTGCCTGTGCAGCGGTGTCACATGTCTGCCTCTGGCAGGGCTGTCACAGGTGGGCACAGCATGCAGTGATGTGTGACAATGCTTACACCCTCCACTGTGCTGTACAGTAGCACTGCACACACAGTACAGCACACATGTCATTTATCTACGGTGCCTGGGACATGCCTCCATGCCCTACACGGCACACCTGCCAGTCCAGATTGTACACAGATCATACCTCCCAGTCACATACCTGGACTGCAACACACAGGTGGGTGGTTCCCACACCACACCGTGATTTACACACATACTGTATTTTCCCATGACACATTGCATCATAGGTAGTCCATGTTCAGATACCCATGTTTGTGGCCAGTACACACATTGTGACACGCGACAGTGCAGACACTGTACACCACAGGTTACATGCCAGTCGGGTTGGCATGCTGTACATTGCACCTGGGACAGTTGCTACTGCTATGTATTGCGGGCAACAGGACCTTCCCTAGTATGGACTCCCACGTACCCACACATGCTTGGCCATGCAGTACGCATAGCTGGGCGACACATTACACGACACATACCATACCTGCAATACCCTCAGCATGCACCAAACCTCCATGTGTCTGTATGCTAGGCCTACACACCTCCCCCCTCTGTTTGCTGAACATCCATGCTTACCATCCCTGCTAGCCACACCCTAAGCACACAACCATAGCAGCATGCATGGTACATACACACTACAGCCGGTATTACTGACATCCACTGACAGAGGTAGTTGAGGGCATGGCACCCTGTCCGATGGACAGTCTATGTGCCTATGCCAACAGTGATCACAGTGCACTTCTGCTACATTTACACACTGGTAGGGACCATGCTATCCCACACTGAGACATGGTGGTGCTGGCACTTTCACAGACGCCACAGTGGTATTCCTGTTCCATGCACACGTGCTGTATGGGCACATGTGCAGGCTGTTACACGGTAGTTTTGTTCACCTGTGTGTTGTGTGTCACTTGACAGTCATGGTGTGTCCTGCTGGTGCATGACATACTCCACAGCTAGCTACCTACACATGACTGCCAGACATTGCAGTGTGGGCCCTCACGCAGTGTGGTGGTATGTCTCTGCTGTTTGACTACATCCACATTCAATGCAGCATACCACGGTCATGCAGGCATTGACGACACAGATGTTGCTGGCATCCTGCCTGCCAATGGGGAACCTACCAACAATACACACTCTCACTCACTACAGGGTTCCAATCCTTGGCTGGACATTGTATTAACCCTGTGGACACATACATAGTACTGTCATGCACATGTTATGTCTGGGAACACAGTCCCAATGTCACCTCCAACCGCCGTAGTTGTTGTATCCCGCCAACCTGGCTGTTACATGTCTCTGCAGCAGCACACGGCAGTGACTGCTAGCCCATTCATGTACGTTGTGCACCCTGACCACCACACTACCACATCTATCACACTACACATGGATGGTACTGCATTGCACGTATGGGGCTGCATCTCTACACCCATGACTGGGCCATTCAGTATGGCACTGGGCCACATCTTGACATACATGCTTCACACACTCAATGACTACCTGCATGCCTTTCCTGGCACCCTTGTTGGGCTTCTGTGCCACAGCACACCACATACCATGCTGGCCACCTGTCATATTATTGCATGGGTGGTTGGGGTGCTACAGAGGGTATCACATCAGACATGATCCGCTCTTTGCCCTTCAGCACCATTCCACTTTATGCTATTGACAGTGTACACATCCTGCATCACATCGCATCGTATGTTTCGCATGTTACGCCATGTGCCTTCTGTACAGTTCACACAGTGGTGCAGGCATATCATGCTGACTCCAACATTTCAGGGACGTGTGGCATTGCACATTCCCCAGACATGTGGCCCCTCATGCTCAGTATTTGCATACGTACACTACCTGCTGTCACACAGTACTGTACATGCCTACATGTACCACTTCTACATACCTGGCAGCATTCTAGCTCATCCTGCTCATGTTGCTGACACCCATACAGGTGTCAGTGTGGCAGATATATCATGTAGATATCATTGCATCAGTTACATCACACATAGTGCATACACATCACATTTGCATACTGACAGTCATGCGGTGTGTATCACATGGATACTGTCCGTATACAGGCATATCACGTTGTACATGGTTGATGTACACACACATGGCCCACATGGTGCTGTGGTTGCCATATTACACCATAGCGTGGGTACACATGTGCAGGACTACACATTTCTGGACCGTATGTCTAGCTGATACCTTGGGTGCCCTTGTACCTGTGCCATACACACATGTACACGCAGGTACAATGACACATGTGTGGTGTACCTTACACAATGGATACAACGTTACATGTCTCAGTATAGTCATGCTGTGCTGTCTACCCAGCTCAGACAGTTGACATATGCAAATGACAGTCATGTAACACATCTGTGCTCACCTGCATGCCACGAACACAGGGGTGTAATGTACTCTGCCATGGGCCATGTTCTCCACAGTACTGATGCATGTAGTACTCCTACATAGCGTTTGCTGTGGGCAGGGGGGGAGTGGCAGTCCTGCATGTGTGCACACATGCCACATTGCTCAGCCCCGGCCTGTGTGACATCCACAGACTGGACACACACCATGCTGTGGGACATAGGTCCTGTGCACATCCCACAGGGGCACACTGTGTCACTAGTCGTGTGATAGCTGCCTTGCTGGTGGGTGACACACACCCATGGTACCACCACAGCGGACGTATTGTATAGACATGACAGGTGACATCCAGTTCTGCCGTTCAGTGGACACTACCATGGGGGGGGTGTCAGTACTGTGTACATTGCACATGTGTTTACACACGGCCCTGCTGGACATCATTGTGGCACACATTGCACCTGCTATGGAACGTTTGGACATGGTCACTTGCTGTTACCTCCATTTTGAGTACCTATTCTGCTACTACATTGTCCCATATGTGCAGGCCATACATATCTTGTGTATGTATATAACATTAGCCCATCGCTCCATCATGCATGCTATGCCTGTGATACTGTCTATGATTTGTGAACATATCCATCATGCCAGCTTTGCATTACACATAATTGACATAGTCACCCCTACTGCGTGGGATAGGTGCACATCGTGCGCACATTCCGTATGACATCGACGGTATATGCCCATGCACATGTGTGCTGTGACACTATACATAAATGTCCTATCCCCTGCTGTGGCACTTCAGTGTTGGATATCCACTGCCAACATCGGCGTGGGTGGTGGCATTGTTCTGTGTTTGCAACCCCTATGGCAGACCTGGGGTAGGGTTACCACCTGTGCCTCTTTGCAAGGGACAGTCCCTCCTTGGGCAGTTGTGTCCTGACAAATGTATCACAAATGGCAAATGTCCTGAGATTGTGGGACATCACTATATCCCATTCTTATGTAGGAGTTGCATAACATACTTGTTTATGTATGTACATTCCTAACTGTTACAAGACACACAATAAGCAACTGACCTGCTACAAGACTACACATTTCATTATGCAAAAGAGTAGAGTTCTAACCTTTGTACTGACCATGGGTATGTGTCCACCTGTAACATCTGAAGTGTGTCCGACGATTTCCCACTTTGGCCTTTTGAAAGGGTGGCAAGCCGCCCTGGGGTTATCGCGGTGTTTACATGTTGTCCCACTGCTGCACACGTTGTCCACAGTTGTTGGTATGCTGCGGCGTTTTAGCATTACATATCCAACCTTCCCCTCTCTGTTCCTGATGGACAGGTATCTTTACCTACACACACCGTTCACATACTGTACAGGTTCATCATACGTATATCGTTACACACCAGTACATGTCGTGGGTTCGACATACCTTTCCGCCTTTTGTTCTGCGTTCCACTCTATTCCCTTCTTTCTCTTTCTCTGTTTGGATTAGTACGGTATGAACATACGGTTTGAATATCCAGGAGGTCTTCCTTATATTAGCGTGGTCGCCTGATGCATGTGGGTTAATCAAGCCAATAGCTGTTCCTCGGTGTACTTGTCGCATATCAGCGGTGATCCCCTTCCTTTCGTTCGCTCTTCGGCGGCACTAGGCCATGGTTCTTTCCGGGTGTGGCCGTTGGTTATTTGCAATACCTTCGTGAGGATGGTATGTATTGTATCATGTTTGTGTGACTGCATCCGGTATGTGTGTTGTCGGGTACATTTCGCTGTGGTGTTAGTCGTGTATTGTGTGTGTTGGGTATGGTATTGTGTTCGACATGTGGGTCCCCGTGTCCTGGCGGTGTCTGTCGATGGCGTTGTGCATTCAAATGTGTTACCTGGCTGTTATTTTCCTGGACATAGCGAATGCATGGATGCATGAGCCGCTGCTAGTGTTTCCCAGGAGCTTGTTGTGGGTATGCCGCTGTCATTCACTGCCTGTATGTGTTTGCTACTGTTTTAGCTGTTATCCCTTTGATATGTGCAATGGGGTATATCTGCGGATGTGGGTGACGAGGACGGTGTATGAGCCTTGCAATTATACATGGCAGATATGCATGTGGGTGTGCCCCATCCGTGCTTAGGAGCTGCGGGTTACCTGTGTGTTGTTCCGGGAATATTTGTTTTGTTGATGTCGTCTGCTGTCGGTATCGCCTGCATGTGTGCTTCCTGCACGTATTCCTCCTTCACATCGGTTATATATCTGCGGATGTTCGTCCGCGCCTACCATCCATTGGCATTTTGTCGCTGATAGTTACGGTGATTGTGGTCCTATACTTGGGGCGGACTGTATGCTACCGTAGCCTCCTATTCGTGTGCCGCTTACGCCACGGTCGTGGAACACACCGCGGTATTTACCGGACCGTGACTGTTCACGATCGGTGCGGATGGCACATTCGTATTTTCGCCGTACATGCCTGATGCTGTGTAACGCGTTGCCGCCGGTCCGTGTGGAGTGTTCGTTATGGCCGCCATACCTACGGTCGTGGTTTGTACATGCGTCCTTTGCATCTCCTGTTTGCTATGGCCCTGTGGTACACTTTGGGACATTTGCGCTTTGCATCATTTTACGCCGCCACGCATAGCCACTGAGGAGATGTCGGTACTACTTTGTGGGTACTGCTGTACATACGCCTATGGTTCCTGTACTGTATGCCTCGCCTATTATTACACTCCGGCTGTGACATGTCACCTTCATACACAGTTTACACTGGCACACACATTACACACACACAGCGGAACACACGACAACCTCACCTCACACATACACATATTGCCGCCATGGCTGTCAACCTTCTATTGCCGGAGTGGGGAACACACACAGTAGTAATGTGAAACACATGGGCATAATGTGGAACACATAGTAATGGCATAGTGACAACTTCAGCTAAGTAGGTCATAGGTTGATTATGATATGATGATTTACTTACAGTGAAGAACCTTTACTAACTTACTATGAGTACATTGTATTTACCAGGGTGTCATTTATATACATTCCTAACAATGGTTGTTTGAGAGACATTTTCAATGTGGAACTTGGAGGAACTGCGAGGAACATGCACTGTTTTACACCCCAGATGAGGCACGTTCCTCATAACGTCCTACACTTCACTGGTATGCATTCCGCCGCACCGACGGTTGGACACAATACCACGCGTTGGCGCATCGCGGTGGTGGCGTGTATCTCCGCACTCATGTCCTATGGATATGACACGCACATATGTAGGGTTGCCACCTTTCAAATGGCCAAGGTGGGACATTTTAGTACGCACGCCAGGTTTTGCATGCCAACACATACCCACGGCCAGTACAGAGGACAGCCAGTCACTGTTTTGACGGAATACAAAGCTGTAGCATTACAGTTGCTTATTCTGTTTATTATCATATTTAGATGTTTCTTCTACAAAATAACTGTTTTCTGCAACTGATAGCGTAATTATGGGAAATGGTTTTGTCCTACAATCTCAGGACATTTGCCATTTTGTCATTGTTTCTGCAGGACACAACTGCCCAACGGTGGACTGTCCCTCACAACGGGACAGGTGGTGACCCTACACATATCCCGTTACTGTACCGTGGACCGGTGACCATCCCGACACGCGGATATGTATTGCTGCAGGTTAACATTTCCATGGCTGGCGTTACCTGCCCTGCCCACCCTCCAGGATGATCGGGTTGTCGGTCACTATGTTTAATATGTGGTGATTTCGCGTCTTACTTATCTGTGACCTTGCATCCCTGGGTTCCATATTACCCTGTTGTCCTTTCTATCTGTGTATGCGTACATATGTTTCTACATGTGTACTGATATGTATTTCGGTATCTGTGTATGCAAATGCGTACATGTGTGGTCGACTTGCGCCGATAGTGGCAGCATATGGCTACGCCGTGTGCTGTTGAACCGGCGTGCGTTGAGGTGTTGGCGTTCCATGCTCTGCTGACTATTGGGTGTGCAGTGTTTGGCCGGTGCCTTTGTTGGTGTCACACATACGTCCGCACATACGGTACACATTACGGGCGGACATGTTTGTGTGGCGTCCATTTTACTGTGTGTGCAGGTCAGGAGGTGTCAGTCCATGGGGCCTACACTGTCAAAGTATGTGCTATGCGTTCCCTCTTGCCAGGGCGTAGGCATATTGGGTACGCCTCTGTCTACCTACTGGGGCTGGCTCAGTGTGTCCGTGGCGACGCACGCCCTGTGCCTGTGCTTGCCCTGGCAGTTGTGGCGGGCTTGGTGGCCCTCCGGCATTATGTCCCTGCAGCAGCTGTTTCCGCAGAATCATATTGTGTAGCATACAACATACTATGAATATGTGGGCACTTGTGCCTGGAGAGTACTGCAAGGCTCCACCGGATGTATCCAAGCACCGAGACCGTGATTTCAACATCCCGAACACACGCCTATGATTATTCTCGTTTGCGTGTGCCTCATTATGGCGTTCTTGCATGTGTGTGTGTGCATTTCTGATGGGTGTCATCAACCACGGCTCCAGTGCGTAGCCAGCATCCCCCACAAGGTGACCTTGTGTGATGTCCCCACTGGCGAATACCTGATACAGCTGTGAGGCATGCCAGATATGGGAGTCGTGGTAGCTTCCAGGGCTGCCAGCACACACATCCATGATAATGCCCTGCGCATTGCACACGACCTGGCAATTGATGGAGGGGTATCCCTTGCGGTTTATGTAGCGTCTACCCTGCTCCCCAGGTGGTGACTTGATTTCTATGTGAGTACAGTCTATCGCACCCAGGACCTCCGGGTATTGTGCCACACGGTGGAAGCGGCGCATATTGCTAGCCAACTCCTCCTGAGATGTGGGGAACTTTATGTGCTCATGGGCATGTGGTAACATGGCATCCAGGAACTGGTGTAGTACCCTGGATGCTGATGCCTGTGAGATGCCCATTATGTCCCCGGTGGGCCTTTGAAAGGTACCTGTAGCCAGTATTTGCATGCTCACACATACCTTTGTGTCCACTGGGATGGGCTCCCCTCTGTTGTCTCTTGATCTCAGGCGCGGCCGGCACAGCTCCACTATTTGCTGTAACGTGTCCCTGTCCACCCTGTAGCGCCCTACTATCTCCAGGTCTCGCAGCCCCTGGTAGGTCACCCTTGGTCTGAACACTCTCCTTCTCCTGTGAGGCCTACGGTAGTTGTCGGCACCACCCTCCGCAACTCCGTCTGTCTCTGCCACATACCTATGCATCACAGCCACGGCGGCACCCAGCATATACATGTTAAAAGTTCCCCGTCTGTTTACACCCTACGGTGCGGCGTTTGGGAAATCGCTGTGTGTTGTGCATTCCCATTTAGTACTGTTGTGCTGTATACCCGGTGATGTCATTGGGTGTGTCTGTGCGGCCGTATCCATGGATTATTTCCGTGGTTTTACGCTTGCAGCTGCAACGGTACTGCCTGTAGTGTAACATTACAGTTGCCTGCATTGCCTTCGCCTGGCATCTTACATTACTGCATCCTGCACGCACATGGCATATGATGCATTTTATCTGCGGCCGCAGTTATGCTACATCTGTACTTGGCTGTGCTATTTCGGTTCTTTGCTCTTTGCATTTCTACTACATCCCCTATTATCTTTGCTCTCATATGCCTCCCTTTCCCGTTCTGCAGGAGTCTGCATGCAGACTTATCAGCTGCCGGCGTTTGCCCTTCCTGCATTGATTGGTGTTAATTGCTCGTTACGGATACATTTACACTGCTTCCGCATTTCCTCGTATTCTCAGCATTACCTTCCTATATCCCTGGTTGTTGCCGGTGAGGCCGTCACATGACTGGTTTCGGGAACGTAGTCGTCCTCGTGCACATGCATTTGTACGCGCATTCGGTACTGTCAGCGCATCTATTTCCTAACACGCCAGTCATGATGCTGTAATATGCATTGTACAGCACAGGTTTGCTGTCCTCCAATATCCTTCCTCCTACAGTGGCACATCCCTGTGTGGTTGACATGTATCTGGTGTAGGCCACTCCTCGGTGTAGTACCGCTCGCCGCTTGCTCCATCCTTACGCTGGCCCGCTTTTGCGATTCACTATTATCTGCCTCATTTGCATGGAATTGACTACTAATACCTGGTTACGGCGCCGGACACCGCCTCCACTCCTTGACAACCATTGCGCTGGGGTTGCAGCTTTACATACATACTATGGTGTGTGGTGGCTGTGCAGCTGATTTGTGTTCTAATGCTCTTTTCGGACATTATCATATTATTTCATTGCTTTACAACTTCTGTGCATACATCCCGGGTCTGCTGTTCTTTCTACGCACGTGCCATTTATGTCATTTGTACATTTTTTGCATATTTTCTTTGGACATTCTCGGTGCCTTTCCACATTGGCATATTGCACCTATATGATACCTGACTTTGACAGCCTTCCGTTACTCCTCCGGTATGTTTGGGTAAATGTAAACCGTTTTTTTTGGTTTACATTGCCGTGCCCTTACGCTACGCCTGCGCCACTTCGTGGATCGCTATTGCCCTCATTTGCATGGTGCAATACCGCACACAGTGTGTTTTGCATACCTACGCCGGGGGGCGGAGACGGTCCGGCGCACGCCGGTAGTGCACGTGGAATTCATTCATACCTGAATCGCTCAGCAGCCATATTTGGCGTTATAACGCCAACGCTATGCGGGCGCCTGGCGCAAGGTTCATGAATCCCGGGGAATGTCTTTATGTAAACATGAACCAGGGGTACTAATTATTTCATCTGGTACCAGATGGATTTTTCCTGCTTTTGGCATTAGTATAAATTTTACTTAAGCATACATCTGATCACTTTCCAGACCATCAGTGTTGAGGACATCTTGGTATAGAACTGCTTAGTACCTGTTTGCCAATAGCCATAATTTTTCTTTAGTGAATGTATGACTAGACACATACATAAATGAGAAAGCTTATTTGTAAACTGCTATCAAACAAATGTATTTTGATACCAGTGAAACCTCCCTTTATTGTTCTGCTATAAGGGACAATCTACAAATTCTGCATTAGATGCATGTGAAGTCTCCCCTTTGTTGCCACATTTGGCACTTTCACCTCCCCGCTTTTTATATTAAACACTGTCCCTTTCCTTCCTGTTCAACTCTGGGATATATTTAAGTACTAAAAGAAAACATACTTTATTGATTCAACAACTGGTTTTGTTAACAGGATCAATGATGATTAGACTTCACTGTGTCACCCCTCCCCTCAAAAAATCACTGACAGATATCCTTTTTTTTCTTTACAGAAAAGAAGGAAAGGAACTGAATAGCATAATTTCATTATCCAAGGCAGTGGAGTGTTTTACACCATTATACATTTCTAATGTTAGGTCTACATTACGTTTTTGTAGGAGCTTCCTCTTCATACAGCTGACCTGGCCCAGCCCATAATATCAGTGTATGATTAATGACTACCAGGGTTATTGGTTGCCATGTATAGCCCCAATGTTTAGTTGCTAAGTTTCTAGTTATTATGCCATATCACATTCTTGACAAATTTCATTAAGTAGACTAATTTAACTTCTCCCCCTTTTTCTTTTGAGGTTTCAGTTTTTCAATTATTATAAAAAGCCCTTAACAGACTTCATATGCAAGGCTGATTTCTCACATTCCTTGAGCTGTTCTCTTCTGGGATCTGCATGCTTTGAGCTTTCCTGTAAAAAATTCAAGATAAAATCAGCAGTGATATATAAGTCACATGGTACATGCCTCATTTAGATGACTGTTCAGTTCTTAATCTGCCCAGAATATTGCATTAAGCAGATATTGCCATCTGAACTCTTTCCATTATATGAAGTATAACCCTACTATCTGGAATTACATACTGCTACCAGTATATTAATGGCATTGCTTGTTGTCTGTACGCAGTAACCCAAACTTAAAAAATCTATAAAACAAATTTAAAAAGAAGGAATTTATAACCAATTTTATATCTGTTCACAGATAATATGACTATAAGATGGCACTGTTAATGGTGTGTAAATTTTAAGTATTTATGTGTGTTTTGCATGAAATGCAGCTTGGGATGGATTTGTTCAATTTAAATGATCTGTCCTTTGTCCAGATGTATTTTTGACTCTTCAAAGTATACAGTATTAATGTTTTTGCATTTAATAACATATGGAATAGTAGTAGGTTGTTTGCTGTATCTCATTTGTTAATTTCAAATAGAACTGGAGTCACACATGAAAAATTATTGTAAAAGCTTCTTTGTTCTTTGGTTTGAGCTGATTTTGACTTTATATTTAAAAATATGTGCATTTTTTTATTTTCTCTCAAAAAAGCTCATAGGTTGCATAGTTATCTAGATGAGGAATAACTTCAGAAGAAGAATTAGCACCTTTCAACATATCTAAATTATTATTCCACTGGTTAGGACTTATCAAGACAATTTCAAACCTTCTGCATTAGGTGTTCCTAAATCAGATCTGCATAAGAGCTTAACTTGAGTAACAAAATCCAGTCATTATGATAAATGGAAATATCACTATAGTCCTCCTATTGTGACTGTATAATTGCTAGGTCATCATTCATTCTTCATTTTGGGTGACTGCATGGCATAGTTTACTTAACTTTACTTGAACACTTACCATCTTTCTATTGAAAGCTCCTCACCAACAAGTAAAGCTCAGATGGCATAATAGCCACTCAGATTATTTTACTTAGATTTTATTTTTTTTATAACAGTTGACCGTTATAAGTCACCAAGCCTGTGTATCTTTTTTCATACATCCCTAATCACTTCTACTTTGTCATATTCTGAAACAAATAACTATTTCAGACTTTCTCTTTCCGTCTAACTTGTAGAACAATTGAACAAATTTATCTGTGGGCTACCACAGTAAAAACCAGTCTCGTCTTCTGCATGAAATGGATGACTTCCTCAAACCTTCACTGGTGCTCCAAAATAGCAAGGAGTGCTACTGTGAAAGACTGCAAGATGATACACATCACAAGGTAGTTTATAGGTATTGTCCGACCAAAAATATGTCCCTATATTAGTGAAGACTGTTAAAGGAATCAACCTCTTAGACTCAATGTGAATAAATGAAAATATTGATTTGATGTCCAGTTTTGCCATCAGGTTGAATTGGAGACTTTCAAGCACTTGTATACGATAGTCCAAAGACAAAGAGTGGACCTTTCTGCATTAGTTATTTAGTCCATAAGTTGCTGTGCCCCATTGTAAACATATCACAAATGGTAAAATGATTTCTGTTTATTACCAAGAACAGGAGATATGTACATGATGCCATAAATTTTGACAATGTGTAATAGCCCTCCATCTTACCCAAATATTTGTCGGATTCCTATTCCTCCTTGAAAAGAAAGATAAGAACCTGTATATTTCTATGAAATCATTTTGCCCCTCTCTCAGAGACTTCATTTGCTATGTGTATTTCCCACTTTGGCACAAAGGTTGATTGCATCATTCCTTTGGGACTCTCATGTTCCCATGGCAGCTTGGAAAACAAATTGTTCACAGGAGTTATGGAAGCAGTTTTCAGTTTCCTAGAGTTCTGTGGATATGCTAAGGTGGCTGATTTGGCTACATTTTGGCAAACCAGGGCTATTCCTCCAATGTCTGCCAAACCCAATCATTTCATGGAATAAAAACAAGATTTGGGACACAGAAGGATGGGAGTAAGCATTGTAAAAGATAAGGAAGAACACTGATTCGTTTTGTATGCATAACAAGTAATTGTGGGGCAGAATATGAAGTTATCTTAAGTATAATTAGATCATTAATCATGTCATTGATACTCATGGATTGGGCAGGACATCGTGTACTGGATGGACCTGAGCTCACTTTCCTCATGTTCATTTCCTACCCTTCCACAATGTAAAGAACTTCTGCCCATGTTTATCCTTCCACGGTGGAAGTATTTATGCTTGAGATCTCTAAACAAACAATAACAGGATGGAGTTAAGTAGGTCTCAGTTCCATAATGATTTCTTTTGAATGGGAAAGCTTTTGTTAACGATAGAAATTTTCCCAATAGTGTTATAGATGTTATATGCAGTTAACTAGGAATTATAAGCATTCATTTGGGCCATAAATGGAGAAATGTGAACTGATGTTGCATATGCAGAGTTCTCAGAATCAATGACAGAAGTTAATAACATGGATGCAGTTCATGTCAGCCCCAATCATTGCCTTTACTCAAAACAAATTAATGCAATTCTGGCAAGACAGCCTTTGTGATACAACAAAAACATGTGCCGAGTGGGAGTATTTGCTGGTGATGCCAAGCTGGGGGGGGGGGGGGAGTGCAAATACCTCCCCATGTTCTAATTATGTTCAGCACGTCTGTCTTTTTAGTAAGGTTGTGGAAGTGGCAAGTTTGTCCCTAAGGAAAAAAATACCTGTGATAGCCAAGGTTGATTTTTGGATGTTACACCTAGAGGACCAGGTATATCCTGTTACAAGCATTGAAAAGTTATGGCTGAGGCTTAATTTGTTGGTGTTTACAGCTATAATTTAGAAAAAAACTGAAGATATTGCCCTAATGAGGTAGACAGCTTGTTACATGTTCCTGAACTGTTTCAAGAATTCTAAATATGCTACATATTTTCAAAATGATTAGAATATTTCATGCTTTGCTTTTCTAACAGTTTTTGATTAGATTCTATAGCAAGGCAATGATTTTGTATTTGTTATCCACTTTTCATGTCCCTTCCTTTTTCATGTGTGCTCTTATTTGTTCATGGTTTTTGTCTGTTACTATAATAAAGTTTTTGTGGTACAAAAACGCTTAGAAAAAACAATGAGCAAACATATCCAAAAACAGATTGTATTCTGGTAAAATATCTTCTGGAAATGATCAGCAGTTAAAGGGTTAATTGACCAACTATGACAGTAAATTGTCACCAGGAGATGTACCAGTGATCCACCATGATGAAATGTACCTATAGCGCTGAGACACAGAATTCCAGAACTTACATATACAGAACAGCTAGTTGTTGTTGGTAAGTAGGCTGGGATTAAAGAATGTATGAACAACATGGCAAAAATGAAGCAATATAATTTCAAAATCTGTTTAGACCCACAAAACCTTAACAAGTTCAATCCAGCAGAAGATTATTCACTGCAAATAGTTGGAGTCATTGCTATGACGCCTAATGCAAATGTCAGCTCTGTGCTGAATGCTAATTAATATTTTGGTAACTAAAGTACGATGAGGCTAGTCTGCAGCTCCATGACTTTTATATACCATTGAGAAGATATCATTTTGATGACTCCCATTTGGAATTTCATCACATCCAAAGGTCTTTCAAATAACTATAAATGGAAGAATTGAATGTTTAGATGGAGATGAGAACATAACCAATGACATTTTGATGTTGGGTTCTAACAAGCAAAAGCAAGATATCAGACCAATTAAGACATTACAAATTCTAAGTACATAAGATTTGAAACTGTACCAAGCAAAATGTAAAACTGGTGTGCCTTCCCTATAATATATGGGTCTCCATATTACAGCTAAAGGAGTAACATCAGAGCCAGAGTGGGTACATCATATTGTAAACATCCAAATTCGGACAGATAAGCCCTCTTTACAGTAAGGTATCACATGCAGGGTGCAAAACCTTTAAAAATGACGAATTAATAGTTTGTAGTCTATTTGTAAGCATTAACTAAATATGTACAGATTAAAGAAAGAAATGCTACACATAGTGTTTTGATGCCAGAGATCCCATAATTGCATGTAAAGAAAAATATTAACAATTACAAGACCTATTCAGACAATCAGTGAAGAAAACTCTTGCAAGACTGCAAAGAATGATGCTGATACTTCAAAAATAACATGTAGAAGTATAATACAAGCATGGTAGACCACGCACATTGTTAATGTGCTAAGGGCCAACCTTAGGCCAACTGGACCTGCTTGGCCCAGTACAGCCCTACTCCCTCAAGGTGTCCAACACTAGACTATGACAGAGTCACTATGCCTTATGTAACCCAGAGACTTGTCTGAGAGACACTGAAGCAAAGTGCAAGGCATTTCCCTACTAGTAGTATCACTCCTCAGTAGTTTCACGTCTCTGTAGTGCAGCAGACCTCATACTACCCCTTGTGAAATGCACTAGTGACTAGTGCTCTATCATTAGTAACTGAAACTGCTTAATCTCCCATACCAGTCAATTGCTGCTGCTGACTCTTCAGCAGGGAATTTCAACCTGACAAGATGAGACAGGAGTAGGTATAATATATTAGATACTGTGATGTTAACAGTTCATCAGTAAGGCAGAGAAATGGTTGCTGCAATCGCAGACAGGAGCAAAATAATCCCAGATGTGTGTGTGTGTGTGTGTGTGTGTGTGTGTGTGTGTGTGTGTGTGTGTGTGTGTGTGTGTGTGTGTGTACACATGTGCTGAATGATAGGAGGCAGAGGTGGGCAGAAAATGATGCACTTGGTTGAAAATGGAAAAACAGTGACAGGAGCAGTCTGATCCATAAATATACTGTAAGGATATCAGTTTCAGTTACATACAAATTGTATGTGTGTTTAGGGGGAGGTGGGCTCTCAAACAAAGGAGTTTTTGACAGAAGTGTATTACAGAAAGCTGAACAAACTGTTTAGGTTTTACATATTCTACCAACATCCATGTAGGTTTCCTTAAGGCTTTCTGATATCCTCCCACCTGCCAAACATGATGATTAGTGACTAATCTGAAATATTACTGCATGCAATCCTTTGTAACCTGAGATATGTCTAGAAAAGATCTGAATGTACCAGTTTACCTACCCAATTTAATATATAATTGAATAAATAGAAATAAACGTTCAGAAATAGTTATGGTGCGGTATGTGAGCAATGTCATTTCTAAGGAGAGGCCTGAAATGACTGCAATTATTACTATTAGTATTGCTTTTGAGTATTCTGAGGAAGAATAAAATAAACCAGGAGGTTTTATTCCAGATTAAGTGCTTTCTTTTCCAAAACAGAAAACATCATCAGATTCTGATGAAGTTTCCTGTTTTGGAAAAGAAAGTGCTTAATCTGGAATAAACCCCCCTGGTTTATTTTATTCAACTCTCTTTTTGTGGAATTATTGTTATATTGTCATTTTGGACTGCTTTATGGTGTGGCTGCCTTTATTGGGTGCTGTATGTTGACTGGACCTTTGTGTTTATTTGGTTTTGCTGGTTCGGTAATTCATCCTTGGTTATTCTGAGGAAGAGTGTCAGTTTTGCATGATTTGGTGGGAACACATTGAGTGTAACAAGGTAGGAGAATTAACGGGGTACGGAAGATGACTGCAAGGCCATGAAGGAAGAAAAGAATCACATGAGATGAGAATGTAGAATTACAGTTACAATAAATGTTTGGGCCCACCAGTCTTACCACAACCATTAAGAGTAGCCCCACTGAATCACTTGGCCAGTGCTTCCTAGCTTTCGTGCAAGGACACTGTGCAAGGGAAGCAAGAGCTTGGGACTTTGAAAATCAAAAGATTTTATAAGGTTTCAGTTTCGAAATATGAGCCTGGTTTGTAATAATGTAGTCTACTTGGTGCTGTCTGCAGCACCGTAAAAGAGACTGCAGTATGTAGAGTACGTAACTTAAAAATAACTTTTTACATATTTATGGCTTGTTAATAAAGGGAGAGAACTGATCAACACAGACTATTGCCAGGCTCAGCTATACAAGCAAAGAAATTGTAAACTTTAATCAATTTCATTGCAACAGTGACATATCTCTCATCTTGCAGATGTTGAAAAGAGGAGGGCTTTTGAAAAATAAGTACACCCAGCTAATAATCTGGCCATCTAATTAGAATAAAATTGTAATACCAAATAGCACATAACTCTTCCAACTTCCAGGAGGAATGTCTGACACTATTCAGAAACACATTAACAAAAATCGGAGAGTAATAAATATGATTGGGAAAAACACATTATTGATGTGACAGAGTTAAATGTGAGTATTTTAATGATCTGCATTGAAAACTTCAACCACACAAGGTAATTTATTTTTACTTAAAAAAAAAAAAGAGAGAGATGTAAAATGTGTGTCTTCTTTCTTTAAATTACTGCTGCCACTTGTATATTACTCGTGTAGCAGGATTTCTTTGTACTAGACATCTTCAAAAATCACACAAGAGACATAAGGAGAATTCTGGGTAGGGATAAATCAAGCCTGGAAAATGGGATATTCCTTTAAAAATAGGAACGGCCTGTGTAGGGATAAATCCATCCTGAAAATAGGAGTGTTCCTCCAAAAGAGGGAGAGTTGAGAGGTCTGAACATTGGTAATGTAAGAACAAGCATGCAGAGAGATGTAAGTCAAGATAACACATATCACAAATTAACACAATCATAAGAAGCTATGATAGAAGAATTCAGTCAGAAAAACTGGTCAGAAGAATACCTATATACTGCTATAACATCACATAGTATAAAGTTTCTATGGAGAAAATATAGAAAAAATAAGGTATTTACAATATATACAGCTGGTAGTTTTTTGGAGATGGGAAGAAAGGCACCAGTCAAACGAGGGGAAGAAGAAAAAGGAGGGAGGCAGGAAAAACAGAAAAAATGTGCAGTTTGGGAGATACGTGTGAGAGGTATGCAGCTGTGTTCTACCTAGGAGCAAGAGAGTCAGGCAGTACTACACGAGTTTGAAAATATGTTTACTGGTAAACCAGGGTGTACCCAGCTAATGAAGCTCTATGTGGATAGGCCCTTTAAGGTGAGCCAGAGTGAGTTAAGCAGATTCTGCATGAGGAACTACAGGAGATGCTAGAGCTGGAGGTAATTCAGGGATCCAGTAGTTTAATTTTGTTTTTACATGGCTTATGACCAAATGTAAATTAATAAAGAAACATATTGTTTAATGTTTTATGTATAATAATAGTAAATATTCCTGCTACATACTCTGAAACTGACAAGTCTAAGAAGCCAAAAATGGAGGAAAGGTTAGGGTGGTGACTGGGGTTTGGCAGCTAAGGGGCCCCACCCAAATAGTCCAAATTGCTCTCCCACAATTGCTAAAGCCATGCTTGCTCAAGGAATGCAAAGAACAAAAAAAAAAAAAACAAAACACCAGGGTTTTATTTGGAACATAAAAAAAAAAAAATCAAAATTAACAGCCAAATACTCCTTTGAGGAACCACATCTTTTCATAGATTAGTACTAGGCTAACTGCCTTTATGGGCCATTTTAAGCCTAGCCAATTATCCCATGTCAGAATCAAACCCTGGGCCTTGTGTTTCTAAGGTAAGCACCGTAACCATTACGCCAACCTCTTAATTAATGATTTCATATTTCATATCTCCTTGTCAAGACTTCTTCAGAAGAAATCTCCACTGAAACATGTATTCACACGATAACATATAAAATCATTAGACAGGGTTTATAATTTAGCATCTCTCTTCTTTAAAATGCACTTAACATTAAAGCTGCCATTTATTGCCAAACAAAATTAAACTTCATTAAAATAACTATATAACATCATTATATTAACCAAAGAGATTCTGTGAGTTATAACCACAAATTTATATTGCCGTACTATATCATTGCTCCTTAAATCAAACAATAATGTTTATTTTTAATACATCAAAGAATAAATACATTTTAAACCCTTCATTTCATTTGTCTTAGCCATTCTATAATTTCCCCTCCCCTTTACTAAACTTTCATTTAACCATGGGCTTATGTTTATCCCTAACCTGAGGTACTAATGCAATTCCTTTATTTCAAGCGAGTTGCTGACTCATTTTTTGAAATGACCAGTTTCTTCATGGTCATGCACAAAAAGTACTTTTTACACTTTCTTTTTGATAACCTGTCCATGTTCATCCACCCATTTTGAAAGTTTGCTAGTTGTTTTCTCAATATAAAAGGATTCACAATGCTTACAGGCAGCAATATATACAATTACTGTACTGTTACAGTTAAAGTATTGTATCATATCTATGGATCTGTTATATTCTATTATAGTCAGATAGGGATGGTAAAGTGTTGTGTTGTATCTATGGATCTGTCATATCATATTATAGTCACATAGGGATGATTATTCATGTACCTATGCATTTTACAAAATTGCTGGAAAATGCTCTAGGCCATTTATTATTCTGTGAGATATCCCTGCATTCTTATTTGAATAACATCTTAATGTTATTGTTTGAATTAAATGTGAAGTTTGGGTAATTTCCTATGTTTTTAAGCTATTCAGTGTTGCCCAGAATAGGTTTCAGTTGTTATTCAATATGTGTTTGATACTGGAACTACTAAGGGAAAAGGACCGACAAAAGCTGCTCATAATGTTACAACAGCCCCCACATGTAGTCTATTATTTTATGATGATCCTGTATGAAATGGTTTCAAATATTTATTATTTATTTTATTTTACATTTGTTTACCGGGAAAGTTTGACTTGGAACAAAGTAAATTTTTAGTGGAGGTCTAGAGAGAAACACTCCAGATGCATGTTTTTATAACGTGGGAGAAAACCAGAGCACTCAGAGGAAATTCACAGAAACTCAGGGAGGACATGCAGACTCCACACAGAAGGTACCCCAGCCAAGAATCGAATTGGAGAACCTCATGCTGTGAGGTGACAATGCAACCGATGCACCATTGTGCTGTCCGAAATATCAAAAATCAACCATCTTTTTCTTGCTTAAAAATGCAGTCTATCAACTTTTCATCATACTTTCTGATTTAAATACTTCATCTTCATAAGTTAATCTGTAAAGAGATATAGCTTTGCCTTTTATATAATGTCCTCTGCTCTTTTTTAAATGTGTGAAGTTGAAACCATCTGTATGCAAATAGCTATTAGAAAAGTACAGCTGTGTAAGTACTTTAGCAGTAGATGTTCGAATAATCACTACTGTAGTAGCCTAAGATATATGGGTTATGTCCTGCATATGACATAACAAGCTTCGGAGTACCTTCCACATGCCCAAACTGTTAGTCATCTCAAGTTGAACTGACTAAAACACAGGTTTGAGTGCCAAGCCCTTCACAGCTTACATGCCAGTTGAGAGAGGATAAGCCCTGAGAGGATACTGCTATGAAAAGAATAAATATACGTCTATAGTCTGAGATAAAAAATGCACAAACTCACCCCCTGGGGAAAAAAAAAAAAAAAAAAAAAACAAGGGGGGTGAAGATAGGGCACAGTTACTGCAGCAGTGATCTTTGAAAATCTACTGCTATGTTATGTTCACGCAACTTTACTATCTTCTTCATGTTGAACACTGCTTCAGTAGCTATATGGATAGCTTATTATAACTTAGAAAATCTGGGAGGTAGAAGGGAATGAGTCCTGGAGCTCCATCGCAATGGTCCTAGCAAAGGTTGCCCTAGGCCAGAAAAAGCAATCTAGTTTGTAGTACTTTGAAAAGTATTTACAGAGGACCAAGTTGCTGATTGTAGAATATTTCTAGATTCCAACACTTTTCAAAAAGCCATAAATAAGGCCAAGGACCTGGGAGAGTATACCTGGACCCTGCCTAGGAAGTTTTGCAGTAGTGGGAATAACAAAATAATCTGAGACAACCATTTGGAAATAGCCTTCTTTGACACAGGTTGCCATTTCTTCTTACGTTCACAAGAAATGAACAACTGATCAGAAATTCTGAAAGATTTTATTCTGCCAGGATACTACCTTAGTTGTCTGTGGACATCCAAGGTATGAAGCATCCTTTCTCCCTCATTACTACTTTCTGGAAAGAAGGTAGGAAGATAAATTGGCTTAAAGTAAACTTTGATTCCACTTCAGGCATAAAAGAAAGATTACTTTTTAAGGAAACCCTATCTTTGTGGAAAATGAGATAAGGCTGACACACCATTAGGCTCGCAATTTAAATACTACTATTGCAGAGGTCAGAGAAATGGGTAAGAATGTTTTCCATGTTAAGGACCTCAAGTCAGCCTGATGAGCCAGTTCAAATAAGCAAGAGTTGTTCAAATGAGCAAAAGTTGTTTTTATAACACAAAATCAAAAGTCCAAGTAGGAGCTACTGGTTTTCTGTGAGGCATCTTATGCAAAACCATTTCAAAAACATTTTGACATGGGACTGCATTGACATAGAGGGATACTTGGGCAGACATACTGAAATAGCTGATAAATGAACCTTGATATTGGGTAAGACAGGCCATAGGAAAGCAACAAACACAAATACTGTAAAACCAGAGAAACACTAGTCCTGAATTAATCCTTTGCTGGCACCAACTAGAAAACCTTTTTCCATTTACTTATATATGATTTGTTTGGTCTTGTAAGACGAGGAGGAATCCCCTGAAAATGAGGAATTTATTCTCATTGCCTTCTGCATCCCAGCTGGATCAGCTTCAGAACCAATTTGTCTGCAACAGTCTGTTGCCAAAGAGATAAATTGAGATTCAGACTTTCTAGAATGAATAAGAGACTGTCAGTGTGGGTGGGGGGATGCAAAGTCTTGAACTGTGATTCTGCCTTATTTGGCTGTCCTTTGTTCTGCAGGATTCCACCTTTCTTTCTTGAACCACCCTGCCACTGCTTTTTAAACATCTGCTTACTAGCATTCTGCTGGACTTTTTAATTTTTGTTTCTTGCCAAAAGTGGATGGGGGAGGCACAGAAAATCCCTTGGAAAATTTAGAGAAGGAGGGCTGAAAATCTGAGAGATTCACTGAATCATCTTGGATCACGCATCACACTTTTTGATAACCTCAATATCAGGCTGTCCAAAAACTAAATATTTATCCAAAACAGAATTCAAAATTTCATTTTTGACATCTGGGAGGTTCTGAGAAAGTATGTAGGCAGACCTCTTCAAACCAGTAACACTGGGAACAGCCCTGGAATCAGTGCAACAAACATCCTTCAAATAATGTGTAGTGACTTGAGAAACAGAAGAAAGTAGACTATACAAAGCAGAATTTTCCATACAAGAGGAAACCGCAGTTAAAACTATCCTCATACTTTCACAATTAGTCAGTATAAACTTTAGCATATGAGCCTGACTATTCAGAATTAAAAAAAAATAAAGTTGCTAAGGCATACACTTTTTCCCAAATTTATCAGTAGTTTTGCCATCCTTGTCAGGAGAAGGATTATAATTAACAAAGTGTTTAACAGCAGCTGGATTAACTAAAGCTATAGCTGATGTCTCAGATTTGGCATTCGTGTATGAAAACTTGAAAGGTGAAGGACTTTTGTACATACTATCTGCTTTATTGGAGCAGCAGGTTTCCTGTCAGGGAAAGCATAGGCTGTAACAAACACATCCCCCAATGCTAACAGCACTTGGAAATGGGTGAAAGCTCTGGGAGTTCCTGTTGTAGCAATTCATAATATTTTCTAAAGGACTGAGAAATCTCTAGAAATAGTCTTAGAGAAAGTGAATCACTCACAGGGAGACTCAGACTCCATACTTTCTTCAGAGACTGAATCAGAATCTGAAGACAAAAGACAACCATTCTTTCACATTCTCCAACAGATTCAATCTTGATCCTCTTCAGGGAAAGAGGAATCTATTTTCCTTTTACCAGAAGCCATATTAAAATACTGGTCAATAGCCTACCCAGGACCCTGAGCCAAGCCTAATAAATTACTCCTGTCCAAAGAAACTGACACAGGAGGAGTTAAATGTTTAGTTTTCTCTCACTTTTTGACTGAAAGTTAGGCAAACATGTCTAGTATTGCCAGCTTACCCAGAGATGGGCACAGCATTCTGGCTTAGCTAGGGAACGTTCCCTACCCCTTTTCTCCAGATGGACAAAAGTGATTCTCCCTTGGCTACTGTGAGGACCTGAACTACCACAGAGGATGTGGTTAACCCCCAGTCCATAGGAGCTGTTTACACAAGACCAGAGGGATATGAGGAAAATGATGAGTGGTCTGTGAAGCCAGCTTTTGCCACAGCAGAGTAATCCACCTGTGGCTGTGGTAAATTATCAGCCTGCAGTGATGGTAAAGAGTGCTTAGTTAACTTTTTCTCTTTGTGGTTAGAAGAAGGTCCGACCAAGGAATCTGGTTTCCTAATATTATAAAAAGTCTGTATTACTTATTTGGCACTGTTCTACCATTATAAATCCCATTTCGGTAGTGGTGGGGGATTTTGCATTTTAAAAATATCTGCGGTCTTTGCAACTTCAGGCAAGATTCACTTTTGTGCAATCCTTTCGGACCTTCAAGTCAATGTGTTGCTGTTTAGAGTGCCTAAAGGAATTTCACAGTTTACTACTCGTTCTTTTATAGGGTCACCGTTCTTGCAGTTGGCACAATGATTTGATTGCTTCTTTTGTCCATTTTTTTTAAATTTTTGAATCAGGAATTACATATGCAGTTCCTTTTCAGTATTCATCCAGGTCAGACTCAAACTTCTTACTCATTCTTTATAGAAATTCATCATCTAATGTCTCTAAAGAAGCAAAATTGTTATTGCATCTGGAATGACAGTTACTGACGTACACAAGTTTCAATGATTGATACTAAAGAAAACATGTCTGGTTGAGATGTTAAACTGCCAATCTGTTTATCATTGTATCTAATAAGAATAACCAAAATGTGATTTCTTACATGGTAAAGAAAACTTAGATCATTGTATATATCTGACTTTTTGGATATGCCATTGAGAATCACATTTTTTTATCTTTTTGTCTAATTCATTTAACAATAACATGATGTCTTTATTAGGGCCACTTGTCATTTATTCAGGTTCCCCAGTGAAAGTCTCTGCAGTTAGTTCCCCATCCACCCTCCCTGTTTTTGTTTTGGTCTTAGTGTTGGTGGCTCTGGAATTGCCTGCCCCTCCTGTAAGTCTGTATTTGAACACTCCTCCTGGGTCCATCTCATTTGCTCACTTAAGTGAGTATCATATTCTGAGTCTAGTGTTTACTCTACTTAATACAGAGTGAAGATTTGAGAAGGCAAACCCACTTAGGTTCTTCCTTCCTCTCTCCTTGCACTTTACTTAAAAAAAAAATTGCACTTTATTCATCTGCTTTTACTGTATTTGTGTTTCCTCCTACTTTATTTTGCTTTTGCTTCTTCTTAAAAGTACTCAATTTAATTTATTCTGCTGCATTTATTACTGCTTGGTAGTAGCTTGATTAAATTGTAACTATTATTCAAAGTCTTTTGGTTTAAGCACTTGGGCTTCATACCAGTTGTTTTACATTAATAAGGTTTGTGGTCTGCACTGTTGTGGCAGGACAGGTAGCTTGCATCCTTCTAAGCTGGGAATTGCTGATTGAAGGCTCAGTGTCTGCTATTCTAAAAGTGCATTAGTTCTGGTTTAAGCACTTGGGCTTCAGGCCAGTTATTCTACATTAAGAAGGTTTGTGGTCTGCACTCTTGTAGGAGGAGAGGCTGGATTCTGCCCTTCTGAGCTGGGAATTTCTGGTCATAGGCTAATTGTGCCTGCTTATTTGAACTGTTTCTTTCTGAAATTGGTGTGCTTTGTTGCTGTAGCATAGACCAGATTCAGGCCTGTAGAATCTAGCTTTGTTTGTATAACTTGAGCAATGATCCAGGTCATCTGTTTTTGGAGAAGGTTCCCCTGCACCCTAGTGGCAGGAGTGTGCAGTTAGAACTTGTCTGATTGAAGACTGCTGGAACAGGGCTCAGTTTTGAGCTTTTTTCTGGTTAATTGGGTAACTTGTTTAAATCAGTTTGTTCGTTTACTATTGTTTTATATATATATATATATATATATATATATATATATATATATATATATATATATATATATATACATTGTACTTTATTCATCTGCTTTTACTGTATTTGTGTTTCTTCCTATGTTATTACTAGGGGCATTGACTGCAACTCTGATCTGAGCTATATAACAATAAGTATTCTTTTCTGTGCATTTAAAGTGTTTTTTGATTGTATCTGCTCTATTTTCTGAAAAAAAAATACTTGTTTCCCACCTTTCTGAGCTAATGTAGCCCTGTTTTCAGGTTAGTGATGAATTTGGGGCTGTGTTACAAGTCTCTGTGTTTGCCCATACCTTACTTGGTTAGAAGGAAGTTTCTCTGTTCACCTGTGAGAGAGGGGAGCTTTGAGCAGCTTATCTGTTCCTGGAGGAGTGGCATCATCCCAGAAATTAGTAGTTTATTGGCCATTTTGGGCTTTCTATCTCTTTCATTTCCCTGCTATAAAAACTGCATTTGCCCATTTTTGTACACTGCTCAGCACGGGTTACCTAGGGTATAACTATTCCCAGATCAACAAAGTCTCCTCTTCAATTTTTCCCTTGGAACTAGACAAACATTCAACTTAAGCACTCAAACCATTCATTTCTCAGCCCTGCACTTGTTCAAAACTCATAGCAAGCAAGAAGAACAAGGCTCTCAATTCGACCTTACCAGCCAATCAGTAAAACAGTTCACTGTACCTATCCAGACATGTACAAAGGGCAGTTTCAGGTGTACTCTCCAGTCCAACTGGTGAATCTGGGCATTTTGAGGCAATGTTACAACTGACTCATGTACACAGACAACCCTCTCCTTCTAACACCAAACACTAATACATGCAAGAGATGCAATTATATAGCCAAATTGGAGGCTAAGCTCTCTCAACCCAAGACTGGATCAGACGGTCAAGAGGAGAAGGGAAATACGTGCATCATACCACCAGTCTCACATAGACCCATTAAACCAGCACAGGCAAAAAACACACATAAATACATGAAAACATACTCAGAGGCTCTATAAATAAAAATCTGCAAAAGCAACAGAGACCTCCAAAGCAGACATCCAAGCAGCCTCCACCCCCCAACCCAAACCATGAAACACATACTTCACAAAACCAGTGTGCCACGAAATCACAGCCCTTAAGGCAAAATAGCATACCCAACACACTAGTAATAGTTGACTCTATAGTCAGGCAAACTGATGTCCAACTCACTAGGCTGAACAAGGAGAAGGTTACTGTTAGCTGCCTGTTGGGTGCCAGGATCCACCACATAACACAAGCACTCACAACAGAACAAGTACAAATATGACTCTGTCATTGTCTATATTGGTGTGAATGACCTGAGTCGTACCTACCTGGACTACATGAAAAGAGACATGGAAGAGCTCTCTGATCATATAGCCCAGGCCGGTATGACCCTGACCCTGAGTAGCATCCTGCCCTCACCAAGAATGATACCACAGTATAACGAAAAAAAATATCAATTTCAACAATTGGCTAAGTTTATGGTGTCATTCAAAGGGGATCCAGTGTCTGCCTGTCTGGGATGACATGCTCGACAAGCCACACTGTTTTGCTAGAGACGGCTTGCACCTGTCACTCTTAGGCTTTTGAATACTGGCCAAGGCTCTTGCCACCCCTATAGTGCCCTTTTTAGGCAAGGCTCAAAAAACAAACCCACTGCCGTAAATAGCACAAGTAATAAAAAACTGAGGGTACTCAATGCCAGAAGTCTAAACCTCAAAATGCACTCACTCGAGGCACTCCTCAGTATGGAGAAAATTGATATATGTGCAGTAACAGAAACCTGGTTTAAGGCTTCAGAGAGCACCCCAGCACTACCAGGCTACAACTCATACCATACATTTTGGCCACAGAACCCGGACCGAAATACAAAAGGTGGGTGCATATCCATATTCATCAAGGATACACACACCTCCAAGGTTAGTGGCACAGCATGATGCATCAGAGATCATCCACGTGCAACTAACAATAGGCAAAACTGCAATTCAAATTGTAGCTTGCTACAGATCACCCACCATGTCCCAGGACCCCCATTCCACATTTCTGGAAATGCTGGGAAACATAATGGTCCCACCAAACACCCTAATATTGGGTGATTTCAATTACCCAAACATTAACTGGGAGAACTACTCAAGTACTAACTCCCTTGCCCAACATTTCCTAGAATTTATAAACTCAAATGCCCTGGATCAACTGGTCAACACTCCCACCAGAGGTGACAACGCATTGGACCTGGTCATCACCAACATGGGCGACTGGTGTTCCACACTGGAGGTCAACCCCTCGCTGGTTAGATCTGACCATAAACAAGTCACTCTGGATGTCCACATTTTTCCCAAATCCCCAGTCAAGGAAACCAGCATGAAAAACCTTTCAAAAGCAAACTTCATGTTACTTAAGACCAAGGTAGAAAGTTTCAAAGCCCCCATGCTAAAGGATAATGCTGTCCAAGCTGCAAAATCCTTTACTAATGTATTCTATGGGCATCTACAAGAATGCATGGATCGTGCTATCCCAAGCAAAAAGAAGACTCACTCCTCCAAGAAAAGGAAGTCAGTCTGGTTGCCTCCTGCCATAAATAAGCTATACAACAGAAGAAGGAAACTAGTACAGAAAAGAGCAAAATCCCAAGAAGGGAAGACATCCCTGATTAGTATCAGCAAGAAACTACGATCCCTCATAAAATCATCCAAGGCTAACTTCGAAAGAAAAATTGCCAAGGACTCCAAAAATAACCACAAGGCATTCTTTAGCTATGTCAAGAATCTAAGTGGCAATGCTCAGATCTGCTCGGAGTTAGTGCAGAATGGCACAAAATATACTGAACCGACTGATATTGCCAACATCCTGGCAGACAGGTTCAAGGCAAACTTCACCCCCCAAACCATACCAGAAGAATGTAGAGCTCCTGAAATCACAGAAACTCAGGTTAAAACAGCCCTCTCCAAAGCCAAAACCACAGCATCAATGGCACCAGATGGTGTCCCAGGCTGCGTCCTACACGAGCTCAAAGATGAATTAACCCCTCACCTAAACACACTATTTAAACTCAGCCTATCCACAGGCTATGTACCCATAGAGTGGTGCACAGCAATGGTTCTTCCACTCCACAAAGGTGGAGCCACAACAGCCCTGGGAACTATCACCCTATAAGCCTGACTAGCTTGATCTGCAAGGCTATGGAGTGCATCATCATGGAACTCATTAACAGAGACATTGGGAACCTCCAAACACTGGACCCTACCCAGTGCTGCTTTGTTAAGGGCAGATCATGCCTCCTAAACCTGGTGGACTTCTTTGAGACAGTTACCATGGCTATAGATGAGGGAAAGGTGGTACACACAGCCTACCTAGACCTCGCAAAGGCCTTTGACACCATTCCCCATTCTGGTATTATAGACAAGCTCACCAGCCTGAACATAAACCCCTATGTCACAAGATGGGCTGCCAACTGGCTCATGGACAGAACCCACATGGTGAGAGTTGCTGGAGTTAGGTCTGATTCTAAACCAGTTACAAGTGGGATTCCCCAGGGCTCAGTCCTAGGACCCCTCCTGTTTGGCATATACTTCTCAGACATACAGGCAAGCACAGGAGGACTATGGCTGACCAAGTTCGCAGACGACTGCAAACTAGGGGCTATAATTGACTCTCCAGCTGACACAGACATCCTCCAAAAGGGTCTCTCTGAGACGGATACCTGGTGTCAAAATCATGGCCTCAAGCTAAATGCCAAAAAGTGCATAGTCATCCCCTTTGGAAAAAATAAAGTACCCACAAACTACCACATAGGTGGTAGTCCCCTAAATGCGGAAGATGTAATAAGGGATCTGGGGACATAAGTAGATAGTAATCTCTCCTTTGATAATCACATTGCCAAAGTGGTTAGAAAATCCTTCCATGTGGCCCACCTAATCACAAAAGGGTTCGCATCCAGATCAAAAGAGGTCATTGTGCCCCTCTACTCATCACTCATCAGACCCATCATAGAGTACAATGCCCCATTTGGGATGTACCTTACAAGAAACCTGCAACAGCTGGAAAGACCACAGAAGTACCTCACCAAGAGCATCACTGGCCTCAAATAGATGCCCTATGCAGCTCGACTGAAGAAACTCCAGCTGTACTTGGTTGCATACCGCCTACTCAGAGGAGATCTCTGCCTGACATACAAGGCGATGTCCAACCCAGAATTGATGGGCATGCTCCACCTAAAGAAAACCATATCCCCTCGAGCCACACGATCTAGGGATCTAAACCTCACCACAACAATAAACAGGATGTGCTGAAGGGATAGATTCCTGTCCCAGAGACTTCCCATGCTTTAGAACAAGATTCCAATCTACATTAGACAGAGTTCCTCACTAACACTCTTCAAGCGAAACCTTGACGAGTGGATGGGAAACAGAAAGTTTACCCCGGGGACCACTTCAATGGCTCTGCTGGACAGAGGCACAGGGAACTAATCTAAGCGGGTGGGGAAAGCCAACACATTTTGGCTAGGCTTATAAATGCCTTCGGGCAGATAGCCTAGTACCTACCTATGGACCTATGAACCTAAGTGACTTTAGACAGCAATACTTTCTAAAAAATGTCCCTAAAAATTGTGTTTCAAATTGGATAACCTCCACTGTTATATTTACGGGAAATGGTCAGAAAATGACCAAGGTTTCTGCTGCTGGCTTCAGTTTTAGTAGAACTGTAATCAGAACTGTAGCTAGTAATTAGTATATAGTTGTCATGAGTATCAGCTGATGATCCACTAGTTTGCTGTTTGATGTACTTCTCATTAATTTCAGTCAGTAAATGGATTAAAGTTGTAAAACATTATAAAAATAATGAACATACATAAATGTATTCAAAAACTTCCACTGCGCATCCAGTGACTGCTTTCATCTTTTAGTAATCCTTAAATTCTGCCTGTGATTATTTAAAAATCATTTCCTGATATATTTTAAGTAATGTGCATTATTTAGATGTCTAGGTTTTCAAACAAGGGGATGGATGAAAAAACACAATTTATAAGAAAGAAGTACAAAATAAATCCTATCTAGATTTTGATAGCATACATCTCATGAGTATAAAAATAATATAGTAAAAGGGCAGTTGAGAAGGATAAGTAACTTAATTGACAGTGCTGAGCTATTTAAAAAAGAAGGGACATCTTTATGATCCAAGTTGATGGTTAGGGGTTACCTAACAGAGATGCTCAGGCAAAAACCTTGAAGAAGTCAGCAATTCTCAGAATAGAAGGGACAGTGCCACTGAAGTAGTGACAAAAAATGTGATAATTATAGAATGGACATGTTATTACAATACTCCCTAGATGGGAAGCAAATAAAATAAATTATGAGAGAGAACTGGAAAATTCTAAGTAGTTTTCCTGATATGAAATAAGTAGTTGGGGAGGCTCCAGTTTTTGTAAACAAAAGAGGGAAAATCTTAAAAATATTTTTTCAGGCCAAGTTGAGTAATAGGAATTTTAAGGAGGGTAAAAAACGAATGTTTACATGTTTTAATTGTAGATATTGTCATTGTTTGAAATTGGATACTAACAGTCTTAGGGTTAATAACAAAAAGATTTTTATAAAATGTTTACACATGTAAATCTAAGTATATAGTTTATCTGTTTGCTCTGCTTGTACTGTGTATTATGTAGGGAGAACTACAAGAGAATTGAATTGTAGGCTATATGAGCATTTGTATGTCACAGGGAAAGCAGATATCAATAATGCGTGGGGAAAGCATTATGGTTTAACTAAATGTAAAGGTTCCCCTGAGATTTTGGTTATGGATCAAGTTTTAGAAGTTGCTACTAGATTAGATGCTGAAGAAGAATTAGACTGGAGGGAATATTGCTGGCAGCTGAGCTAAGATGCTAGCAACCCTTCAGGGCTAAATGACAGGGAGAATTTTAAGATATATGTAAAGAAGAAAAATCTCAAACATGGATGAAGGCAGTAATTGATTAATTGTTAAACTATTTTAATTGTTTTTGAGTTAATCTGAATGTGTATATAATGATGTGTTCTGTTTTTTTTTTCATTCAGTCAGATGAAGTTTTACTAAAGACAAAAGCACTCCCTGGATGTTTTTTGGAAGCTTTTGAATAAATTTACATCTGTTCATTATTTTGTACTTCTCATTAATTCTTTTGAGAAAAAAAATACATAACTCTGAAAACAATCCATTATCAGCATAGAAATTACTAATTGTATTAATCAGCTATATACAAACGCTATCAAACTTCATAAACAAATGGAAAAAAGTCTTATAATGTGAAAGTCAAAGGAAATCACAATTATCAAGTAGGTACTCTTTTAAGGAGCAACTGGAGCCCTGAATCAATTATTTTTTTCATCTTTTATTATCAGGACTCATTCAAAATAAATACCCATTGAAAATCATGTATGCAGCAAAGCCTTTTTTGAAGATCTAGAAATTGTATGGATTGTGGTAAATATCCTAGTAAGTCTTGAAAATCTGCTGGATTTAAAGATGGCTACCTGGGAAGACACAGAAATGCGGTTATTAAGAGAAGCCATGATGTTCACTTGGTATGGTAGTTAGATCAGATGTTCAATGCACTGAGCTATCAACAAGGGCCTTCCTGTAGTCAAAGGTACAGTGTTTAATTCCTTTCACCTCCATTTGTTTACCATGTGATTCTGAGCAAATCACTTTACCGGATAGTGCTCCAAAGTCAAACCTGAATGGTGGCACTCCTGTCCAATGAGTTTAAGCAGTAAACAAATTAATATAAAAATATTCCTGGTTATTTCATCTCTTGATTACACCTTACTATATATGAGATGACATGCAGTTTTATGAAAGCGTTATTAGCCATTTGCAGAAATTATTAAACCAAGTTAATTTCCAGCTATCATGCTTGATGCCACATGCCCAATATGTCCGAGATTTTGTGTGAGATTCCTGTGAAAGTGTCTTTCTCTGCTTAAGGACGGACTCTACAATCGTAACTTCAGGAGCTGTTTTTATTTATTTATTCATATTTTTTTTATTAGAGTAGAGCATGGATCAGAAGGACCAATTGCAGGTTCAGTCAGGGATTACAATCACAACAACAAACAACAAATATAAATATAAGCATAATAGAACTGTTGTTGTAATAACAAAAAAAGCAACAGATAATACATATCAATACAAGCATAATAGATCAATATATGACTAATAATACACAGGCACGAATGTAAAAGAACAGTAATGATGTACAAAGAAATTTAAGAGCAGGGAAAGCTGATAATTACATGTTCCATTGGCTTTTACAGGATGGCAATACTGATACGTAACAACATAGTCTTGAAGGAAAAATGTACATGTGAACTGACAAGTACATCGATACTTATCAAGGCACGGACTTAAAACAGTATAGAGCAAGAGGTAATCATAACTAAAGCGGTATAAACTCATAGGGAAAAATTATATTTAAATAATGCCCCCTGTTTCCTGACATTTGTATCTGTGCTGGCTAATCAGAAACTGTTTATGACCCAAATCTGGTGAATCTTGTGAGCTAGGTGCGGTCATAAGAGAAAGATTGCCGCAGTTTTTGAGTAAGAGCATAAAATCTACGACCTGTACAGTGCCATCTTGTGGCAGGGGTTTGGAGTGAAGACACTCAAACAGACTGCAGATTGGGCTGACTGCAATGAGTTTAGTTGCAAGATGAGATGGAGTGTTTTGATAGAGCAGTTTGAAAAGTAGGAAACTAAGCAGAAGTTTAGCTCAGTTTTTTTTTATTTTTTATTTTTTTTTATGGGGATCCATTTTGCTTCAGTTAAATTATAGTAGTGAGGTTCATTCCAAAGGGAATTTTAAATGAAATCACAAATTATCTTTGATAAGGTCTGCAGGTAGTTATAGTTCTGTTTGAAGTGGTGGCAAGTAAAGGCCAGCCATATTTAAGTTGACCAAGTAAAACATATTTGCCTGTGTTTGCTATGACAATAATTGAGAGACAATGTGAGATTTTCTTGTTAAGAGTTAGGTTATCAAACACTTCAGTGAAGTGCATTAATGTAAACAGTGCTTGCAACAACATAAATGCATTGTGCTCACTTCCGTGGAATTGCTATAAAAATGCAGAAAAAATTATTATTTTACACTCACAAAACAAATAGCAGACTAATTTTAAGCACCAGTGGTGGCTGGTGCCTTCAAATCATAGTGGGGCTGCAGGAGACAGCTGAATGAATGGGGCCAATGGGAAAGGGTGTGACCAACTAGAAAGGGGTGCAGCTATACTCAAAACCACAAAGACTGTGACTTTAATTAAATACACTGCCCTGGGTGCCAAACCGTCATTATGAGAGTCCAATCAAGACAAAATGAAGTATAGAAGAAAAAAAATTCAGTGCATTGGCTACATGACAACTTACTTAATATCTAGATGGAAACAAAAAGGTTGAGAGGCATGAAAAAATAAATTACTTTTTAAATACATTACTGGAATGCCAGTCAAAATCAAGTATAAAAAACAAGCAACACTCAACTCAAACTACTTCTTTTTGCACTGCACTTCTAATTATAATTTGTGTTCAGCTTTGTAAAAGTAACATGCTGAAAGTAGCAATCTCTGTGATACTGACTGCCCCCACTTAAATGTTTCTTCTCCAAAATAGACCTGCCACCTGACAACAACTATCTACTTGTTTCATGGTTTCCTGAGGATAACATGATCAAAGTAAACAATGAACTGCAAACAACAAACAAGCTCAAGATAAATTGCTTAAAGGATTACTGCACAGGTTATGGACCACACATGATAGATTGGCATTCTGTTTAGTTTATGAGTAAAGCCTGCAAAGATGCGCTTCTGAAAGTATTGTAATCCTGTCCTTTATTACAAATGCTGGCATATGCATTTCAATACCTATGGCTTATACTTTATCTAGTTATGTAAATATTCTCTACATGGCAACAACAAAAAGGCTTTCAATGTTGATAATTCTTTAACAGTATGCTTACTAAAGCTTACTTGCATCTTACAATCTCAAACAAGCTTACCTGATGGTCTTTAAAGCATTGCTACTTAAACATAGAGCAACAGGCACTGCGACAACATGCATTTTCTGAATAATAAAAAGCATAAATCAACAGTATAAAAATATGAAAGAAAACCAGAACATTCTGCAAAATCAAGGATAGATGAAAAGCCACTGTAGTACTTGTGTCTACCTTGGATGAGTGGATACTTTGCACACTTAACGGAATAGAAAGAAAATAGCATGGCACAAAGAAATAGACTACTACTGTACATTAGTCCCAAACAATACAGTACACTTGAAAAATGGCTGCTGATACTTAAAAGGTTAGAATTATGCTGGGTTACTAACCTACCATAATAATTTGCATGCTGGTCTGCAGGCTGATTAATGTGCAGTCTAGGAAGTGAAAGAATCGTCACTCCCAGTGTCCTCCCTGTCAGCTTTCAGAACAAAAACAGAACATACTGAATAGTCATAGCTGTAAAGGGTAGTGTAATCCCAAATGTCAGCATTTTTTTGTGCAAGAAACATTTATATGTATATCTTGTGGCTGTACCCAAGTATATTTCATCTATACCATGTGGAACAAATTAATCTTTAAAAGGGTAATATCTCATCCACTATAACAGCACCAAATATTTCAGCTACATATGCATAAATAATATTTAAAGAGGACAAGCAAGTCAGCAAGGAAAGTATCCATTTCCAGAGTAGCATATGCCTGTTACACTACTAGCTATCCTGTCTAGCTTAATAATTTTGGTATATTTTCTGCACCTTACATTCAGACCATAGGTAATAAAAGAAAGTCTTGTTTGTGAGTGGCACCAGTACAAAAGACGTCTGTTGTACAGATCAGAAATTTCTGGCAATTCCCTGTTGTAGTGCTGAGCCAATATTCTGGAAGATGGTATAGATTAGAATTCCACAAATCCTGACTACACCCCTAACGTATACTATAGACATTATTATATTAAAACTGATGTATTACTTTAAATAAAAGAAGTCTTATCAGAGATATCATTACTAGTAGAGGTCCTTCAGCCAAATTAAAATGTAATATTATGAACCAAAAATAGCAGTTTTTGTTACTGCATCAGAACATGATGAGTCTGTCATTCAGAATGTCCCCTCCAGTGGAAAACAATGACTTTATGTTTTTTATGCAGCTGAGGACAGCTTATTAGCAGTTCAACTGTACCTCATTTGGAGTACACATTTCCAAATTTTACTTAATTAAAACTCATAATTCACATAAATAAAGAGTGTGACACACATTCAGCATTCTGGTTTAAGCATAGTAAACAATGCTAAATCATATTGTTTTTATTAGCATCACATTTTATGTACGTATTAACTAACACACTTTCAATGCTGGAAGATTCTTTTTTTATCAGAAGCTCAAGCACATTTTGCCTGCTCCTTGTTTAAGAGGTATTGTTTCGTTTATTAGGTATACTGCCAAAGAAAGCAGGCAGTAGCTGACAGTTTTGCCAGAAGGTTGATAGCAAAACTGCATATATGAAAGACAGCAGGAAAAAATGTCTTTGTCTTAACTCATGAGCAGAAAGGTGGTGAAGGACGGCTTATTCTCTTTTGTAACACTATTAAACAAATTGTATCTAAGCGAAATCTCTTTTTTAGTAGCTACAGTCATATCATGGTTTTAAATTAAGCATTGTATTTTAGGGCAAGGAATATACGGTTTTGTTTGTGCTGTGCGTTGTGTGATGCACAAATAAAATAACGTGCCCATTGCTATACAGATACACAGCATAAGGCCACAACTGTTTGTAGCGTGTCAGCTGGAAGACAGAGAGCAATGATCCTATTTAAAAAATAAACTGTTACATTTACAAACTATCACATTATTTTCCATTCTTCATTCTTAATGTTATAAACCAACAAATATAGACTGTGAAATGTAATTGAGTAACAGTCTTTAGTTGCAGATATAACCTGCCATTAAAACAGTTGCGGTCAGAAATAGAAATGTTATAGCAGCACTAATGGAATTGCTGTTTGCCGAATGAACTTCCTTCCAATCTATAAAATAAACATTATACATCTGTCGGACACCTACCTCTGTAAATTTAAGTTAAAAATGAGTGACTGTCTGTCTCTGTTTGTCTGACGATCACAAAGTTAGGATTTGGATAGGATAGGAATCAACTTTGAGAACTGAACTGAACTCTCTGTAATAAAGCAAAAAGCCAAAAAGCAAACAAGCTGTTTAAGCTAAGCAGCAGTAGCAAACGTACTGTGCTACTACTGATTGTTTCTCGCCCTCTTTTTTGAGAAGAGAGCGAGAACCAATCAGTAGCAATCCAGCCGTCCATGTCATGTATGTGCCTGCGGACATGGCAGTCCTAACCCCTTCTGATTTACTGTACAGTTAAACCACATAGACTTCTGGGCATCGCACTGATGCCTGATGCCTTTTCTTTAATCTAGACTGCCTTTACAGCAGTCAGATAGATACATTCTTCTAAAAAAAAAAAAAAAAAAAAAAAAAAAAATGGAACTCGATAAGCATGCGCAGTTCGAGTTCCGGGACATTGCGGACTTGCTCAGAAGCACAACATTATTATAGTGTTGCACAACATAACGCAAATACATTTTTTATTTTTTTATTCATGTCAAATGTCTACACTTCCACATCTTTTTCCTGGGAGGGCTGCAGTCCTGCAGTCCGACGGCATGAGCCGCCCTTGTTAAGCACTGTTTTGAAGAGGCAAGTCCCCTTGCATCATCCCCAAACAAGGGGGACTGTATCCATTATACCACTGCAGGTATATGTACATACATTTATAAATGTATGAAAGTCTGACAAGTCATTGAAACTTTAATCCATAGAATGGCAACTGATGAAGCACCACATATCGATCAGCAGCTGATCAGAAAACTCACAATAAAAGAAAATAACTTTTTGAAGGTGAGCAGGCCCCCAACAGTCTTCACAACCCCTGATGATTATATACCAACTCCAAGATCTCACTACAGTTACAAAAGTGCAAATCCCCTAATCCCCACTGTACCAAAATCTTGCACAGTGTAACATCTGGCATGTTTGATCAGCTGATTTTTGATCAGTTGTGCTGGCATTTTTCTAGGTTTGATAAGCTGCCATTTGACAACTTGAAGGCAACCTGTATATATATATATATATATATATATAGATATATATATATATATATATATATATATATATATATATATATATATATATATATATATATATATATATATATATATATAGATATAGCTATACTAACTCTGAGACTGCACAATAGTGGGGGAAATAGTTATTTCCTAGTACCCACTATTATGTGATCATTTATTTATTTTATTTTTATTTTACATTTGTTGACCGGACTAGTCTAACTGGATATATGTCCATTTTCAGTAGAGGCCCGGGGAGAAAAGGTCCAGGAAATAACATACAATGTAAGAAAAAGCATTGAGACAGTCATATGCAGCAATAATGAAGACATCAAAAACAGTTTAAACAGCTATAATTATAACAGAGAGTTATATTATAAATTCTATGTAAAAATATATTTTTTTTAACAAATCTTAGTAGGTCTTAGTTTGATAGTACACTTATATAATTTATATGAGAGAAAAGGCTATTAAGGTGTTTTAAGGAGTTTAATATTTAGAGAAGGTAGAAGGTCAGAGACAAGAAATTGTTAGTCAGGGTTACAACAGGAGCATAACCAGTGGTTATTGAAGTAGTGCTTTAGATGTTTTTTTAAAAAGTGGGAGAGAGGTCTGGGATGTAAGATCAGGTGGTAATTGATTCCATAATTTTCCAACAGAGTTGGAGAACAAGGAATCACCTGCTAAGTTTTTAGATTTAGTTATATTCATAAGCATTTTGTTTGAGGATTGTAAATTTTTGAGATTACTATATGGTGTAATAAAGCTAGAGAGTATGGGAGTATTGTTGGGCTGATTAAGGGCCTTGTGAGTTATTGTGAGTTGATGAAATTGTATCAGATTTGGAAGTTCAAGCCAGCCTAGTTTTTTTAGATTAAGACAGTGATGAGTTCTATAAGGGGAGCTAGTAGCAAATCTGACAATGTTATTATAGGATATAGCTAGTTTGTTGAGGTTCTTTTTGGAGAGGTTAGTGTAGATGGGAGATGCATAAAGAAGGGTTGGGAGTAAATGAGTTCTAGCTATAGTGGATTTAGCTAATGGTGTTAGATATGGTTTTATTCTATAGAGGGATCCTAATTTTCTGTTGACTATTTTTACTGTGGTATTTATGTGTGGGTCAAAGTTGAGGTTATTGTCAATTGTGACTCCTAAAAGTTTAGTGGTCAGATCAGGGGAAATAAGGGTGCCATTATTAGATGTGAGAGTGAAGTGTAAAGGGGCAGTCCTTTGGGTAGGTGTGAAGAGTAAAAGTTTAGTTTTTTTAGCGTTTAGTAAGAGGCAGTGGTTGGAGAACCAGTTTTCTACTGTATTGAAAGCTTTTTGTGTTTGGGATTGTAGTTCGTCTAGACAGGAGGCTGAGCAGACAATAGTAGAATCATCTGCGTATTGAATACATGTGGAGAGTGGAATGGCTAAGTGGAGATCATTGATGTAAATGGAAAACAAGAGAGGGCCTAGTATGGAGCCTTGCGGGACACTTAATGAGATAGGTAGGTGATTAGATAGAGTGTTTTTCCAGAGTACAGCCTGTTGTCTGTTTTCTAGGTAGGATGTGAACCAGTTCATGGATAGTGGATTTAGTGAGTGGGACTTTAGGATGTGTAGAAGGATATGGTGGTTAACCATGTCAAAAGCTTTTGATAAGTCTACGAAGACTGCAGAGGAGAGGATATTATTATTGCGGTTTTTGTTGATATAGTTTGTAAAGGAAAGCAAGGCAGTAGAGGTGCTATGAAGAGGTCTAAATCCGTGTTGACAGTTTGCCAGTAGGTTGTGAAGGAGAAGGTGGTTCATAAGCTGTTTGTGGACACATTTTTCCATTATTTTTGCAATAGGGGAGAGCAGTGCTATGGGATGAAAGTTGGACATTTCATTAGAGTTTCCACCTTTGTGTAATGAGATAATGTGAGAAATTTTCCAGATGGATGGGATTATACCTTCATTTAGGGTTCTATTTATTAGTAATGAGATGGGATAAGCTATGGCTTTAGATGCTATTTGCAGGAATTCTGATGGGAGTTTGTCAGCTGAGGGGGTAGTTGGTTTTAGTTTTTGGAGAAGGGAGCAAATGTATGATGTGGGTACTGGTTCTAACTTGAATACTGGGGGATCCTTGGAGGTGGGAGTTTGTAGATTAGTGATATCGGGGGATAGGTGGCTGGCAAGAGTTTGGATAGTATTGGTAAAGAAAGAGTTAAAGGCATTTGCTATATCAGTTAAATTGTCAGGGTTACTGCCTAAGGGGTTGGGAGTAATAGTTTCTCCTGGATGAGTAAGTTTATTAATAGTAGACCAAAATTTTTGAGGTTCCTTGAGGGAGGACTGTTGTAGGTGAAGGTAGTAATTTTTTTGTCTAGTATGATGGCTTTTTTTGTGATATTTCTTTCTTGTCGAAAGGTTAGATTGTCCGTGGAGTTCTTAGTAGTTCGCCATTTGGCCAAGGATTTGTTTCTTTGTATGATTAGTTGCCTAGTTTTGTTTGAGAGCCAAGGAGCAGGTTTAGCTTTCATTCTAATACGGCGCATAGGAGCATGGTGGTCCAGGATTGTTAGGAATGTAGAGTTAAAGTATTCAACTGCTTTGTTAATTGGGAGGGATTTTAGAGGTGACCAATTACATTGTTTAAGGTCTGTTTGGAATTGTTCAGGGTTAAAATGCTTTTTGCTGCAAACTGTTCTAATAGTGATAGGGAAGGTTGGATTAGTTTTATGTCTGATTATATATGTTAGCAGGTGGTCACTAAGGTCATCTGGGAGGGTTCCTGTGGTATATGTTTGGTGAGAGCTATTAGTTAGTATCCAATCTAAGGTGCTTTCTTTTTTATTTAGTTTGTTGATTCTGGTGGGTGAGTTAATAGCTTGTGAGAAACCATAAAGGGTAATGTGGTTGGAAGGGTTTGTATTGATACATGAATTCCAATCAATGTTAACGTCTCCTAGGACTATGGTTTCTTGTGGGAGTTGAGAAGACAGTTCATTGAGTATTTTTTCAAGTATACCAATGTTGTTACCTGGGGGGAGATAGATACATATATTATTTATAGTTTTATGACTGTTGAGCTGGAGTTTTGAGATAAGTATTTCACTGCTGGAGTCTAGAGGTAGGTTAAGATTAATGGTACTAAGTTGTATGTGTGCTTTGTAGAGAATTGCTATACCTCCACCTTTTTTCAATGTGCGGTCAACACGAAAAATACTGTAGCCTGGAGGTGGGATTTCACTATCTTTTATTGTGGGTTTTAGCCATGTTTCTGATAAGCAGAGGATATCAAATTGGTGGACATCAAGGAGGGCATGAACATGTGGTATTTTATTGCAAATGCTACGTATGTTAAGATGAGCAATGGTGAGAGAATTGGGTGGGTTGATAAGAGGTCCAATGTTATATTTGGTTTGGGAGTTATTTATGGTGGTAGGGATAGATGTTGGGCCGGGATTAGGATGAATGTCCCCATCTTTTAATGTGTGGAGAAATATAAAGTATTTTGGTCTGAGAGGTTTACAGTAAAAGTGAATTGTTAGTTTAGTTTTTAGTTTGTTATATTTAATGTGAACTATTCTATGAAATTTAGCACTTAGGTAGGTAGGTTGAGAAGTACTAGTTAGAAAGGTAGGTTGGTTTGGTATTATAGGTGTTAAAGTGTGTTTGGATGGAATATGGTGGGAGTAGGTAAGAGGTTTTTCATAGGAAGACAGGAGATAAGTAGTAGATAGAGTTGTTAGGAGTGTGATAAGTAACGGTATTTGTAGTAGGTAGGGCATGATTAGGTGGGATGTGAACTAGTGTTAGAGGTAAGTGTTTAAGGTTGGAGGGAGGTATAGAGGGGTATGTTAGGAGGAGTTCTTGTGGGAGGGACTAATTAGACAGGTAGGGGATAGGTGAAGTATTGGTGGAAGAGTGATAAGGTGTGAATGGGTGTGGAAGTGAAGGGAGGTATATGATTGGTGTAATATATGGTGTGGGTGTGTCTATTGGAGGGATAAATGTAGGATCACTGGGGGTTTGTGGGAACTGGGGGTAGGGTAGGGGAGCGGAGTGAGCCCGCAGGGCGAACGGAGCGGGTTCAGACAAAAGAGTAGAGTTTCAAGGAGAACAATCTGTTAAGAGGGTGAGTTCAACAGGTAAGTCACAAATGAGAAAGGGTGGGAGAAGGATTGTGAGACTAGCTGGAGGTTAGAAAGGGTAGCAATAGAGCAAAAGTGTAGGAGACAGTATGAGAGTGAGAAACAGTGAGTTAAGGAGAAGCAATGACTAAGAGAGTGGAAAATAGAGGTATGGTACAGCAGATGAGTGTAGGAATAGAATTGCAGATAGTTAGTGGAGAGGCGCCAGTTAGTGTGTAGTCACTAAACAGCTTTGAAGATAAACTTGCAGGGAGTCTGGCAATGGCGATATGGGGTATATTACTACCTGAGAGGGAGAGAGAGGTTGGTTTTAGGGCAATGTTTAAGAGATTAGATAATTACTGGTTTGATAGACTAGCTGCTGGCAGTCCTGCTAGGGAAACTTGTCTAGCCTAGCAGTGACATTAAACATTAGGATAAGCTCAAAGTTCTAGGATCGGTTGTAACACATACTTTCACTGTCTTGTAGTGGGCTGGCTTCTCAGGGAGGTGATAAATAAGGTTCCAGCTCGGACAAATATGTTGAGGCTTCCAGTTGGATGAGGTCTAGTAATTTAGTACAGGGATGTACTGGGTCACAGGCTGGTAAATGAAGAAAAAGAAAGGGTAGTGATGTAGCAGTTTAGTAATAAAGAGGAAAGTGTTACACATAGATTATACACAGTTATATGAGTTAGCCATAATAATCAATAGAAACCCTTGGTGTATATAGTAAGATCAAGAGAGTACAACAATGCAGGTACCTAAGGATTCAGAGGACAATATTCACATGCAGTCAGGAAGCAACAATATACAAAGGCAATCAGTAAGCAAGTATGTGAATAGCTACATTCAGTATCTATTCAATTATATTCAGCAATGAAAATTAGAATAGAATTATAACAACAAGCTATCTGTATGGTAAAATACAATTATGTAGCTAGGATGAAAAGAACATCATATGCAGCATCTATACATTTGTAAACCACAGCAGTATTATTTAAGTAAAAATGTATTAACTACAGTCTTGAAGAACTCAAGTTCAATAATCGAGCTAAACATATTACTTATATAGGCAAAATAAAACTAAGGCCAGTAGGGTTATGCCTAGGCGAGCAGGGATGGAATCACTAGATAAGTCCCCACGTGAAAAAACGCTAACCAGGCGCGGGGGGTACAACAAGGGAGAGGGACACAGTAAACAATTGTTAGGAGCAGCTAGGATTAGATAGAAGGCAGATAAGGTGCTGTAGCCTATGATCAGCCAGGTATATGGTGATGAACGCTGGTGAAGCATTCTGTAGGTGTAATAAATAACAAATGTCCGTATGGTAAAAGGAGTTCTAGGCAAGCAGAGATAGAGTCGCTAGGTGAGCGGCGAGCAGAGAAGGAGTCGCTAGGACGGCCACGTGCAGAACACCAATAATTAGCGAGTGGTAACAGCAGGGGCATGGACCCGAGAAAAAACTGTTTAGCTACATGTAGAAATATATAAAAAACATGAGGTACGTCTAAGCACATGGACAGTTAAGCATTTAGGGATTAAAGATTAGTAAAATTACAGCTAGGTGAATAGAGTCTGTATGCAGTAAAAATCAATCTAGGCAGCAGAGAGTGGAGTCACTAGATAAGAGCCTGAGTGTAGCATGCTAACAAGTAGGGAGTGGGTGTTTTGCAGTAGTTACAAATAGGAGAACAACAGTAAAAATCAATCTAGGCATGCTCAATCCCACCAGTAATGTTCAACCATCCTAACTTTCATTCTAAAACTTATACTTGGTTCAAATTCAGCAAAAAGTTATTTCAACCTACAAGTAATGCAATCAAAAATGTTAGCTTCTAGTTCATCTGTTATGAAATCTGATGCCTTTTATAGTACTAATGGCTGCTCTGACGGATGTGGTAGGCAAAGGAAAATGTCACTGACTTTCAATAACTATAGACAAAGCATTTCTTCCATTGGGTTGTTTACATGTGTATTCTGCCATGACTGGCTGCTACCATAGTGTAACATGGGTCTGTGTTTGGTCATCAAATGAAAATTCAGTCGAACAGCTAAACATCAAAACCTAAGCATTGAACCTTCACTTACCAAACATTCACTTCAGCAAACAAGTGAGATGGGGAAAGTAACTAGTTGACCAACTCTTCCCCGTCTCAAACAATGAAGTTTTTCAAACCCACCCAGGTTTTTCCCCCCACTCCCCAAACATTATATACCAACTAGCAGACTGCACTACAGTGGGGAAAAGGGCAAACAGGGAAATGTTGGAGAACTGGTTATTTTCCCTGTCTCACTCATTCCCTGGAATGAAATTTCAGTAAGTGAACTTTCAATGCATATGGTTCAATGTTTAACCATTCGAGTGAATTTTCATTCGATGGCTAAACATAGAGCTGTGTTACACTATTTCTCACCCAAATGTAGAAAGTGGCATTACATTTATACATTTTTTTGATAGTTAATTATTTATACATTTGTTTGATGGTTAATGTTACTCTTCAGGCTCTGTAACAATGACAATACTACTTCACTTACCACTTCATCTAGACTTTTGAAATGCAAACATACATAGACAACAGCATGTAGAATGATATATTACTATAATGGTAAAGTTTGTGTTTACCATAATTTTTTTTTTTAGAAAATATCGCTATTCACTGCTATTCATATATTCAATAGTAATAATTACATTTCTGAGTCTGTCAAATTTTTTTAGAAACTATAATGGAACATAGCAACAGTCTATATGTAAGCAAAGTTACATTCAAGATGTCTCTTATACATTGAAAGAAGGTTACCAGGCATGTTGTCCAAAAAGCCATTGAGAAGCCTAACTCAGTGTCTTAACTTCGTCAGAGCACTGTCTGGTAAAGTGACATGCATGGGGTCACACAGCAAACAAATGAGACAGAGGAAATAAAAAACACAAACTACATGAAGCATCTCATTATGTGTATAACTTTAATCCTCTGTGCTTATTTCCAGACTTGTTTTAATTCTTATTTCCTTGGGACTGGTGTATTGAGCTATATGACAGAAATATTCCACGAAGGGTCCATTGTCTTACTTAAGTTTTTGAAATAATGTCAGTCCTGGAAATTAAACTTAGCTATAATGGCACTTGAGATATGTGACAATTAGGCACAGACTAGTCATAGATATGAAACTGGAAGCAATGCTCAAGTGACATGACTACATTTCACGGTCTGTAGGGTATTTCCTCCATTCTGCATTCCCCACATGAGGTTTCAATACCTAAAACCCCCCTAATAGTAATTTACAATAAATGTTCATCATTATTAAAAAATGAGAACACTGCTTGGTGGAGCTTGTGAGGTAGGTTACATTTTCTACTGGCATATGCGGAGGGACAGAGCAAAACATAAGAAAAATCAGGTACAATCTTCAAAACTAAACAAACAGAAACCTACCTGATTTTCCTTATATGCTTGTGTTATCACTGATAAATATCTATTTTTTAAAAATCTCCATTTTTTTAATATTTTAATAGAAAATCCTGATACACCCCACGCACAGTCATGGATTATTACTTAAGTGTACTATCAGTTTTCTTTTCATCTGAGTAATGGAAATAGTTATTTATGCTGTAAAGCCAACCATTTCCTTTATCTTGGATTTTCCGTGGCACTGGACTCAGTATGCTGAGTATATGGGATATGACTGCACAATCAGTCTTAGTAATTCAGCTTTTCCTGGTTAGGGGTCGCCACAGTGGATCACCAGTCTGCTTATGATTGCCAGTGGATTTTTACAGTGTCGAGTTGCCAGCCCAACTTTCAGAGAAGGCACAGATGCATTCATGCACCTACCTGCATGTCTTTTTAATGTTCTGTTGCTCACTGGGAGGACATGCAGACTCCACTTGCTGGAAAAACAGTAGCATAGCAACATCATCACTTAAAGGCACATAAAACCTACAGTATAAACAGGCCAAGACACGGTGAAATGTAACATGTCCCATAAGCTCCTTATTACAATACCATGTTACTTTTAGTTTTAGCTCATCAAAAATGTTATAAAATGTCCAATAGACTGATTCTATCTTTTCCACCACTTTAGTCAGTTACTTCTTGTAAATACATCTACCTATGCCTCTCACACTCCTCATGTGGAAGTTTAAGCATTGCAGCCACCAGTCTGAATGCTTTACAGTCCCATTCTCAGAACACTAGAGGAATTACCCCTATACAGTATCTCCTGTAAAAACAGGATATTGATGTAGTGGGATCAACTTAACCAAACTAATTAGCTAACTAACTAACTAACTAACTCAATAAATAAAATGCAGTCCTTTATACTCACACAATTGTTTACTCATTTCTTTTTTCTGGACTTTTCTCCCATTATGGTGTCAGACTAGTATGAAGATCTAAATAAATAAATAAATAAATAAAGATCCCTGGCACATTGTCTTAATTTATTGCTGGACAGATTGCTTACATCTGTACTAACTCCTTATATTTTCCACAGTGGTATTTAAGTTATGTCCGTCATATTAATCTTAGCATATGTCTTAACTTGAAGATTTTATGGCTTTTTAAATACTTTGATAGTTATGGAAGTTGATGGTGCCTCATGGACAGTAGACAATGGGGGGGGGGTGTGAAATGTATTTCTCATCCTATGCTCAGAGTTTGTTTCAAAATTATGTACTGGCTTTGAATATATTCTCTGCATGCCAATTAAAACTGGTGACATCAGTATCATTTATGAGAAATATTAAGGTTTGGCAGCCAGTACATGTACTATGTCGATGGTGTCTTTTGTCACTAGCAACCTTTAAATGTGGGCTGAACATACACAGACCTTTTCTAAATGTAAGGACTAGTAATTTTTGATGGTTTATGGCAGCAGACACTACATTTTAAAAACAATATTTCTTATTTCTTAATGCTGAACTTTGGTGCAGGATAAAAGTTGCATTTCCTAATACAGGTTGTTCATTTTTTCACTCAGCCACAGTAATTAATAATTGATAAATCTATGTATTTTTTCTGTAGGACAACAAATCTGAAAATACATGTGTTGGCAGTGAAATGTTTGAAGCTGGGAATCAGCACAAAGTGAGGAATATTAATGTAGGGACTTACTCAAGGGGTAAGAGAACTGCTATTGAATACATTTTTTATTGGCTTGTAATTTTAATGAAATTACCTATCCACTTGAAAGATATAGGGCAGGATTCATGAAGGCTTGCACGGAGTGTAAGAGATGTGTAACACTCCATGCAAGCCTCACGATCCAGGAACAGCCCGAAACTCCGTGTAAGAGACCAGCTAAAACGTCTCTTACACGGACTGGGCGTGGATATGCTAAATAACTCACTTGCAGCCGAAAGGTATGCAAATGAGGTATATTAGCAATCCACGAAGCAGAAACCAGCCCGTGTAAGAGACGTTTTAGCTGCAGAAATGTACTCAGTTGACAACTGAGTACGTTTCTGCAAAAATCACAACAGAGCCATGTCAACTCCAAATAAAGGGTGCATATGTGTCAGGCAGCATGCCAATGGCCAAATATGTGGCCATTGGCAAGGTAACCCGATGCAAAAATTAAAAAAATATAATTTTTTTTTCAGCGATGTTTAAACGCAGCGCAGCCCCGTGCAAATGGGCTGCGCTGTATAAAGCATAAAAATGAAGGTTATAAACCCACAAATGTGGGTTTTATGCAATACATGGAATGACAATGCAGGGACCAGCAGACCAAAAACAACATGGCCACCGTGTAGTGGTTGCTAAGGGGGGAAGCTGAGTCTAAGACATGTAACTAAGCATTAGTAGGCAATCTCATGTAAATGAGGGTTAGGATACTGAATCCCACAGTCACATAGCAAATGAGCACAGTCTGAGTAGTGTAAGAGATACATAAGGGGGAGGAATAGAGTAGGAGATAGGTGACATCACAGGGGGGAATGGTAGAAAGAAATGCAGTTCATTGGAGGTCAGTGTAACATGACAGATGACAGACACAGATCAGGGAAAGAGGAGTGCCACAAGATAAGTATGGGAAAGTCAAGAAATGGAAGGTGTACACTGTTACTTACACCAAAGTTTCTTGCGCCATGAAGCGCAAGTAGGGCAGTGTGCGCGCGTGTAAGGCAGACTGAGAATGTGGGAGCGTGTTGGTAGATTTGTAAGACTGTTTGCGCTAGTGTGCATGCATGTAGGGCAGACTGAGCATGTGGGAGCCTGTTGGCAGAGTTGTAACACTGTTTGCGCTGGTGTGCGCATTTCTGCTGGTATGCACGCTGCTCCCCCCTGAGGAAACAGAAAGGAAAAAGGAAGCAACAGAATTCGTAGGAAGCTAGCAGGGAATACTGCTGGAGCTAGCAGGTGAAACTAATTAGAAGCAGGCAATTACACAGGCAGAATAGTAGCCCAGCCCAGCACTTAAAACTCTGCAAACAGCAGTGCAGGATGTTTCTCTCAAGAGACACTGCAAGACAGGAGTAAGCTATTAGAAGTGAAAACTGAAAAAGCTGAACTCAGAGCAGAAATGTTAGGGGCTGCCATAGCTGTCATAATGAGACATAGGCGACTTGCTGAGGGTGGTGACAATGCAGATGGTGCCAGGCAACCCACAGTGAGGAGACGGAGAAGAGTGTACAGGCCCAGGGTCACCTACCACGGGTTACATGAGCTGGAGATAGTAGAGCGCTATAGAGTGGACAGAGAGCTCCTGCAGCAAATAGTTGAGCTGTGCAGGCCACGCCTCACACACAGAACCAACAGAGGGGAACCCATCCCAGTGGAAACCAAGATATGTGTTGGCCTATACTAGCAACAGGTACCTTCCAAAGACCAACTGGTAATATGATGGGGATATCACAGACATCAGCCTCCAGGGTACTGCACCAGTTCCTGGATGCTATGTCAGCACATGTCGGTGATCATGTATATTTCCCCAATGCCCATGAGGTATTGGCCAGCAATATGCGTCTCTTCCAGCAAATAGCGGAATACCCTGAGGTAGTGGGTGCAATAGACTGCACGCACATACGCATCAAAGCACCAGCCGGTGAGCGGGGTAGGGCCTACATTAACCGCAAGGGCTTCCCCTCCATTAACTGCCAGGTCATGTGTGATGCCCAGGGCATAATAATGAATGTGTGTGCTGGCTGCCCTGGGCGCTACCATGATTCCCACATCTGGCATTTGACGCAGCTGTACCAGACATTTGCCAATGGGGACATCCCACACGGACACCTAGTGGGGGATGCAGGTTATGCACTGGAGCCGTGGCTGATGACACCCATCAGAAACGCACACACACCTGAACAGGAACGCCATAATGAGGCACACGCACAAACACATAATGTAATAGAGTGTGTGTTTGGGCTGCTCAAGTCACGGTTCTGGTGTCTGGACACATCTGGTGGAGCCTTGCAGTACTCACCAACTACATGTACCCAAATTATCATGGTATGTGCTATGCTACATAATATGATCTTGCGAAAACAGCTGCAGCAGGACCAGCATAGGGCTGGGCCAAACAACCCCCCACCATTGCCAAGGCCATCACAGGCAGAGCGTGACTCGGAGGAGGAACAACCTGAGCCTGCCCCAGTAGGCAGAAGGAGGCGTGCCCAGTATGCCCTGGCCTTGGCAAAGAGGCAACACATAGCACATACACTGGCTCAGTAGGAACCCTGGGAATGATACCCCCTCTGACTCACTCAAATAATAACAGGGATGCCTAAAATGACATGACCTGCTCACAAACATGTACAGGGAGTGTAATATGCGCATCCGACAGAGGCAGCCCTGCAGCACCACCTGAAGCATGAATGCCATGTGTTAAGTAATGTAACACCATGTACTATATGCACACCTGAGGACCCTGACTAACATCCACCCTCACCAAGCATGAAGCCACAAAATGACGATGGGATGATCAATTGCAATAACTGGCTGAAGTAATGCAGTTAGTCAAAGGGGGGCCAATGTGTTTCAGCCTGGGAAGACATGCGGAGCATGACATGATGCACCACCTGCTAGGGGTGGCGTGCACCTATCAGTCCAGGCCCCATGGATACTGGCAAAGGCTGTCAGTACCCACAGCATGCCCTGAATAGGTAAGTCTCAAAACACAAACCCACCTTCATAGGTACCACAAGGGATAGGAACCTAGATGTAATGCTACCCAATGCCAGAAGTCTAAACAGCAAGATGCGTGCAGTGTAAACGCACACAGTATGGAGAATGTTGATATCAGTCCTGTAATAGAAAACTGGGTCAAGGCTCACATCAGCACCCTAACACTACCAGGTTACACTTCATACTGTGCTGTACAGCCGCAAAACATGGAACAAGCTACAAAAGGAGGGTGACTAGCAATAAATGTCAAGGATAACCACACCCCCATGTTGGTACCACAACAAGAAGCAGCATGGATTAGCCATGGTCAAATACCAGTGGCTAAAACTGCCTCCCAGTATATAGCCTGCTGCAGAATACTGTCCTAATACCAGGAACTGCACCTGGCCTATGTTGGAATACATGAATATATCAAGCCCCCCAAACCACATTATATTGCTTGACTGAAAATACCCAGACATACACTTGGAGCATTATACTAGCAACAACACAGTAGGAGAAAAGTTCCCAGAATCCATAAACCAAAATGCCCAGGAACAATGTACCACTCCCACAAGAGGGGTAAGCATATGGGATGTGATAATCAGCAACATTTGTACTGGATGGCAAGATGAGAAGTGTATCCCTCACTGGTAAGACCAGACCATAGAGTAATCGCACTGGATATACACATCCTGACCACAGTCCCTGGCCAAAAAAACACAGTGAAAAACATGTGTAAAGCATAGGTTGCACCCCTCCAAACTGATGTGGAATCCACGAAAGGCCCTGTGCAAGTGCAGAATATGGGACACACCACCGAACCTGTTATACAGGCATTCCATGAACACAGCCAGGAATGCTTGGATTATGCAATCACAAATAACAACAATACACAATGCCATACACGCAGGCATCTGGCATGCTGGACTCCAGCCATTACCAAACCATGCAAGAGAATGAGGAAGCTACTACATGATAGAGCAAACATAAAATGGGAAGTAATCACTGATCAGTAGTATGGCAATAAAATATGTCCACACATACAATCCACTAAGGCCAGCCACAACAAGTAGAATCTGTGAATCCAGAGGCAATGTGACACCTGCCCCAAGTACACAGACAACCCACAACTCCCCCCAATAAATACAAATATATGTGAGAGATGCAACCATTTATCCAAACCGGAGGCTGAGCTCCCCCAACTCAGTACTGTCAAAACTAGTCAGGAGGAGAAGGTAACCACATACACCACAAACCCAGTCCCACATAGACCTATCACAACTGTAAACCAAACACATAAACACAGAAAAACATTCCCGGAAGCCCTAATTACAAACACACCACACCAACAGAGGCCTCCAAAGCAGATCCCAAGCAACCACAACCTCCAAACATAGCACATGCAACACATAGTACACAAAGCTGGTGTGCCAAACAGTTACAGGCCAGAAGGAGAAACAACATGCCTGATACAGTTGTAATAGGTGTCTGTATAGGCAGACACACTGCTGTCCCACTCACCAGACTGAACAAGGGAAAGGGTACAGTAAGCTGCCTGTAGGCTGCCACAATATGCCACATAACACAAGTACGCAGGTCACCCCAAAGCAAGCAGAAATATGATGCACTCATTGTCCATACTGGTGTGAATGACCTGAGATGTACCTCCCTGGACTACATGAAAAGAGACATGGATGAGCTCTCTGAGTATGTACTCCAGGCCGATATGACACTGGCCGTTTGCAGCATCCAACCCTCACCAAGAATGATGCCACAGTACAAACACAGAATGATCAGCTTTAACAGGTGGCACAGTTACAGCTGTCAGTCCAAGGGGGTCTAATGTCTGTCTGCTTGAGATGTCATAGGTTCATAGGTTCATAGGTTCATACTAGGCTATCTGCCCGAGGGCATTTACAAGCCTAGCCCATAGTTTTGTGGCTTAAGCCACCCCTTTAGTATGGGGAACTATACCCATTATTTTGCTGTGCCTCTGTTGAGCAGTGACACTGAGGTAATCCCTGGGGTATATCTGCGATCTCCCATCCATTGGTCAAGATTTCTCTTGAACAAGGCCAGCGAGGTGCTCTGCCTCACATATACCGGGATTTTATTCCACAGCATAGGGAGTCTTTGGGTGATGAATCTATCCCTCCAGCACGCCCCTATTAATAGCCGTGTCGAGGTTTAAGTCTCCGCCCTTGTGGCTCTGACGGATCTAGATTTTTGAGGTGAAGCATATTCATCAAATCTGGGTTTGACATGGCCTTGTATGCTAGGCAAAGGTCACCTCTGAGCAGTGGCGACTGAATAGAGCTGGAGTTCTTTCAGTCGGGCAGCATAGGACAGATGTTTGAGACCCTTTATCCTTTTGGTGAGGAACTTTTGTGGCCTCTCCAGCTGCTGCAAGTGTCGGGTCAGATACATTCGAATGGGGCATTGTATTCAATCATTGGTCTGATGAGTGATGAGTATAGGGAGACTATGACCTCCCTTGATCTAGATGAGAATCCCTTCATGATAAGGTGGGCAATGTAGAAGGTCTTCCTAACTACTTTAGCTACATGGGTGTCGAATGACAGACTACTATCAACCTGGGTCCCCAGGTCCCTGATAACTTCTTCTGTACTCAGTGGATTGCCACCTATTTGGTAGCTAGGGTAACCTTGTTTTTCCCGAAGGGTATGACTATGCATTTTTGGCATTTAACTTTAGGCCATGGCTCTGGCACCAGTTATCCGTTTCTGTGAGACCCTTCTGAAGGATATCTGTGTCAGATGTGTTTTCTACTATGGCCAGTTTGCAGTCATCTGCAAACTTTGTCAGCCATAACCCTCCTGTGTTTGCTTGTACTTCGGAAAAGTAGATGCCAAACAAGAGTGGGCCCAGGACTGAGCCCTGTGGTACACCACTTGTGACAGGCTTTGAGTCTGACATGGCGCCAGCAACTCTGACCCTGTGGGTTCTGTCACTCAGCCAGTTTGCAACCCATCTTGTGATGTATGGATTAACATTTAAGCTGATGAGTTTTTCAATGATACCCGAGTGGGGTATTGTATCAAAGGCCTTAGCCAGATCGAGGTAGGCTGTATGGACTGCCTTTGCCTCATCAATGGCTTTGGTGACTGTTTCGAAAAAGTCAACCAAGTTTAGAAGGCATGATCTGCCTTTGACAAAGCCAAACTGGGATGGATCCAAAGTCTGCAAATTCCCTATGTCTTTATTTATGAGGTCCATTATGATCCTCTCCATGGCTTTGCAGATAAGGCTTGTCAAGCTAATGGGACGGTAATTTCCAGGGTCGGTGGAGGCACCGCCTTTGTGAAGTGGGACCACAGTTGCAGTGCGCCACTCCCTGGGTACATATCCAGAGGTAAGACTATGATTAAACAGCTGTCCTAGCTGTGGGTTTAATTCCTCGTTGAGTTCGTGGAGCACACAGCCGGGGACACCATCAGGTCCCATGGATGCTGTGTTTGTTGCTTTGGAGAGAGCAGTTGTCACATGGGGGTTTGAGATCTTTGGGGGCTGCAATCGCTTGGTATAGATACCTCTCCTTTGGGGAGGGGGAGAAGTTTGCACTGAACCTGTCAGCCAGTATGTTGGCAATGTCTGTAGGATCAGTAATCTTCACATCATTATGAACTAGTTCTGAGCATATCTGGGAGTTTCCTCCCAGGTTTCTAACATAGCTAAAGAAGGCCTTATGATTGTCTTTTGAGTCTTTAGCTATTTTTCTCTCAAAATTTGCTTTGGATGATTTTATGAGAGCTCTTAGTTTTTACTTATAGTGATCAAGGGTGTCTTACCTTTTAAGGATTTTGCTCTATCTTGTAGTAGCTTCCTCCTTTTGTTGTAGAGTTTGTTTATGGCTGGGGTCCACCAGAGTGGATGCTTGCCTTTGGTACAAAGAGTCTTTGTTTTGCTTGGGATTGCCTTATCCATGCAGTCCTGCAGGTGCTGGTAGAAGGCATTTGTAAGTGATTCAGCGGCTTGAGTACTGTTTTCCGCCGGCTCGGGGCCTTAAAGGAGACCACACTAGTCTTTAGAAGTGTGAAGTCGGCTTCGAGAAGTTTTTACTGTGGTCTTTTTATTTCAGGTGGGGTGGGATGAGGACCTCCAGCGAGATTAGTTTGTGATCTGATCTCACCAGTGAGGGGTATACTTCCGTGTTGAACATTGTGCTCCCATGTTCGTGATGATGAGATCAAGTATGTTTTCTCCTCTTGTGGGATGGTGACTAGTTGTTCCATGGCATTTGAGTTTATGAATTCCAGGAACTTTTGGGCTAGGGTGTTTGGGCTTGAGTAGTGTTCCCAGTCTATATTAGGGTAATTGAAGTCACCTAGTATGATGGTGTTTGGTGATACATTTATCCCCTCTAGTGTTTTCAGGAAGGCCATGTGAGGTTCCTGAGTTTGTGAGGGTGGCCTGTAACATGCTACAATTTGCAGAGCAGTCTTGCCTATGGTTAATTGCACCTGGATGGTCTCCGATGCATCGTGCGTTGCCACCAGTCTTGAGGTGTGGGTGTCTTTGATGAATATGGATACCCTCCTTTCTTGGTATTGTCCGGATTTTGGGGCCGGAACGCATGATAAGAGGTAAAACCTGATAGTGCTGGGGTGCTCTCAGGAGCCTTGAACCAGGTTTCTGTCACTGCACAGACATCGATGTTCTCCATACTGAGAAGGGCCTCGAGTGCGTGCATTTTGAGATTTAGACTTCTGGCATTGAGCAGCATTACCCTTAGTTTTTTCCTTTTTGTGTTCTAGGGTGGTAGGTTTAGAATTTGAGCCTTGCCTAAAAAGGCACTATGGGGTGGCAAGAGCCTTTGCCAATATCCGAATCCCAGGGTGACAGGTGCAAGCCGCCCCTTGCGAAGCAGCGTGGCTTGTCCAGCATGTCATCCCAGGCAGACAGACATTGGATCCCCTTTGAATGACACCAGAGTTTAAGCCAATTGTTAAAGCTGATCATCTTATCTCTGTATTGTGGCATCATTCTTGGTGAAGGTAGGATACTGCTCAAGGTCAGGGTCATACCTGCCTGGGCTACATAATCAGAGAGCTCCTCAATGTCTCTTTCATGTAGTCCAAGGAGGTACGCCTCAGGTCGTTTACACCAGCGTGGACAATAACTGAGTCATATTTGTACCTGCTGTTGAGAGACCTGAGTGCTTGCGTTATGTGGCGGATTCTAGCGCCACAGACAGCTTACTGTGAGCATCTCCTTACCCAGTCTGGTGAGTGGGACGTCAGTGTGTCTGACTATGGAGTCACCAATGACTAGTGTGTCTGGCATTGTGTTTGGCCTTAAGGGCTGTGACTGTTTGACACTCTGACTGTGAGGTCTATGTGTTGCAGGTGTTGTGTTCTGAGGTGGTGGTTGTTTGGTTGTCTGCTTTGGTGGCCTCTGCTGTTTTGGTAGATTTTTGATCAGAGCCGCCGAGTATGTCTTTGTGTGTTTATGTGTATGATTTGAGGTTGTGATGGTACTATGTGAGACTGGGTCTATAGTGTGTGTGGTAACCTTCTCCTCCTGACTGGTCTTGCCAGTCCTATGTTGAGAGAGCTCAGCCTCCAGTTTGGCCGTATAGTTGCATCTCTCGCATGTATTTGTGTTTTGTGGGAGGAGGAGAGGGTTGTCTGTGTACATGAGGCAATTGTAACATTGTCTCAATATTCCCAGGTTCACCAGCTGAGCAGGAGAGGACACTAGCAACTGATCCTCGACATGCTAGAAGGACTAGACAAAAACTTTAAAAGAGATTCCGGGGACGGAGTGACCGAGAAATGGGGGTTTGCCTTTTGGGGTGCTATCTATAAGAGTGCCGTATCAAGGTAATAAGTACTGTAGGAACAAGTGCTAGGTTTAACAGATAGAGAAAAGTCTACTTGGAGTCAAGTAGAGATGATCTTTTTAGGTATTAGAGAAAGTGCTAGTAAACAGGGATGCTTAAAGGTAAGATTGAAAAGAATGCACTCTGCAGTGTGCACTAGAGAAGTTAGATATGAAAGTAGGTAACTTGAGTTTTACCTGTTTAAAAGTTAAGGTTTAGTGGAGAGTTACTATTTTAAAACAGCAAGATGGACTGAAAGGGGTGGTTACTTTTGTATTTTGGTACTATGAAATACTGTAGGATGGCCAATAAATTTAAATAATTGAAGGGGTGGGATTTCAAAAGTGATGGTTTTGTGATTACTCACATAAGCCAGTGAAAGTAGAGAGAAATGAGATATATGGTCAGATTAACATAAGAGGCGGGCAACTAGAAAGACAGTGGTATTTAACAAGACAACTTAAATGGGTGGGAGGGAGGGAAAAAATTCTGCCTGACTCAGAACAGAGAGAGCTGTGGTCTCTTTTGAAGTTTTAATATGCTGCTGTTCCAGGGATGGCTTGCACCTGTTACCCCTGGGCGTCTGGATACTGGATAAGGCCTTTGCCACCTCCATAGAGCCGTACGTAGGCAAGGCCAAAAAGACTAACCCACCACCCTAGAAAACATAAGTGGTAAGAAACATAAGGGGGTAATGCTGACCAATGCCAGATGTGTAAACTGCAATATGCATGCCCCTGAGGCACTTCCCAGTATGGAGAACATTGATGTCTGTGCAGTGACAGAAGCCTGCTGCAAGCCTACTGATAGCACACCAGCACTACCAGGTTATACCACATATCTTGCGTTATGGCCCCAACACCTGGACCAAAACATCAAAGGAGGGGGAATACCCATATGCAGCACAGACACCCATACGGCCAGGTAACTGACAATGAACGAAGCAGTGGAGACCACCCATGTGCACCTAAGTGTAGTCAAAACTGCTGTACAGTCTGTAGCATGTGACAGACCACACTCTCACACACAAGAACCCCACCCAGACATCCTAAAGACACTGGACAGTATGAATGTCCCACCAAATACCAGACAAGGTACTCACAAATTACCACATAGGTGGTAAACCATTATGTATGCAAGGAGTAATCAGGGACCTAGGGACACAAGTCGACAGTAACCTCTCATGTGACACTCACAATGCCAATGTGGCTAGGAAGAATGTCTATATTGGACACCGTATCATGAAAGGATTCGCATCTACATCAACAGAGGTCACTGTGCCCCTGTACTGTTCCCTTATCAGACCCATAATCTAGTACAATGACTCATATTGGATGTACCATACCTGACACCTGCAGCGGTTAGGAAGACCTCAAAGGTACCCCACCAAGAGGATAAAGGGTGTCAAATATATGTCATATGCTGCCTGGCTGTAGACACCCCAGCTGAATGCAGTCACAGACTGCCTACACAGAGGCATTGTATGTCTGTTGTACAAGGCCATGTCCAACACAGGAGTAATGGACATGCTCCACCACAGGAAATCAAAGCCATTGGAGCTGTGAGAGTGACAGATGTCAGCCTCAACACATAATGAAATAGGATGTGCTGGATGGACAGATACATAACCCAGAGGCTCCCCACACCCAGAAACAGGATCCCAATCCATGTTAGGCAGAGCCCCTCACTGACACCCCTCAATAGGAATATTGCCAAGTGGATGGATGATCGTACATGTACACTGGGGGTCTTCACTGTGTCACGTCCAGACAGTGGCACAGTAAAGAAAAATCATAAGTGGCCATAATAGTCACATAGCAAGTACGGCGGAAGACACACACACTCTGGCTTGGCTTACTAATGCCCTAGGGTGGATAGCCTAGTATGAACCCATGAACCTATGAAGATACAAATTGTACAGGACACTAAGGATAATCACAAGGCTTACTTAATTGATGGTAGGAACCATGTTGGGAATTCACAGATATGCTCCGAATAACACAGATATTACAAACAACATACCAAACACACACACATATTGCCAACATACAACCTGACATGTTTAGTGCAAACCCCCCCCCCCGCCAGAATGCAAAATATCTATCCCAGCAGACTGCTGGTCCCCTGACATTGCAGATGCTGTGGTAACAGCCATCATCTGCAAAGCAAAACACACAGCAGCAAAGGTATGTGATGGTGTCATGGGCTGAGGCCAACATGGACTCCAAGAATAATGGAATGCCAAATCACACTACTGCCCAATGTCAGCCTTACCACAGGATATGTACCCAAAGAGCAGTGTACAACAACAGTGGTCCTTCACAACAAAGGTGTTGCCTAAATGGATACTGCAAACTACCACCCCAGGATCCTGACAAGCTTGGTCTGCACAGCTATGGAAAGGATCAGTATGTACCGCAGACATAAAGCTATCGTGGACCTACTGACACCGGACCCTACACAGTGTGGCTGTTGTAACTGCAGATCCTGCCCCTAAACATATTTGACCCATTTGAAACAGTCATTAAGGTCATTGATGAGGGCAATGTGGTCCACACAGCGCAGCTGGACCGTGCATATGCTTCCAGACAATACCCTACGAGTTCAGTATGGATATGTTCACCAGCTTAAATATAAATCCCTATGTCAGTAGAGGGGTTGCAAACCAGACTAAGGACAGAACTGACATGGTCAGACATGCTGCATCCATGTCAGACTACAAAGCAGATATGAGTGGCATCCCACAAGGCTTGGTCCTGGGACCCCCCCCCCATTCCGTATATATGTCCCATAGGTACAGGCCAACATGGAAGGACTGTGACTGAACATGTATGCAGAGGAGTACAAACAGCCCACCATATCCGACCCCCAGCTGACACAAGCAACCCACAAAAGGGCCACCTAGAAACAGACAACTGGAGCCATAGCCATGTCAGCAAGCTAATTGCAGAACTGTGTATAGACAACCACCGTGGATATACAGTAAGTGCCCACAAATTACCACACAGGTGTTAACCCATTACGTACCTAACATATAATGAGAGACCTGGAGACACAAGGTGATAGATATCCTGCATTGGACAAACATGTGGCTCTAGTGTTCGCAGAAACATACCATATACCCACCCAATCATGAAGGTTGTCAGATGTAGATAAGGGGAGGTCACTGTGGCTCTGCAGTCATCCTTCATCAGCGTCACAATTGACTACAATAGCCCCTGTGGGATATACCTCAGCAGACACCTCCATCAACTGTAAAGTCCACAACAGTACCCCACCAGGAGTAGCAAAGAGCATGAACAGATGCCATGTGTTGCCTGAGTAAACAAACTGCAGCTCCACACACTGCCATGCTGCCCACCCAGAGGCAAGTTGTGCCTGATGTATGAAGCCATGTCCAAGCTGGAATCAATGAACATGCTGCACCTTGTACAATCTGAATGGCAGTGAGCTATGCACATGAAAGACCTGAACCCCAGCACTGACATACATAGGACAAGCTGTACAGAATGATCCATAACACAGAAGGCACCCCCACTCTTGAGTAAACTCCCAGTACAGGTTAGCCAGAGAGTCACCTATCCACACCCCTCAAGAGGAATCCCGATGAGTGGATAGGAGATGGTAGGTTAACCCTGGGTATCACTGTTATGTCAGAGGTAGACGGAGGCACAGTATACTAACCATGACATATGTCATGGCAAATTCCAGTTACAATGTGTGTCGAAGGACAAACACACTCTGTGACTAGCATCAGAAATGGCCTAGGGAACATTGCTAGTGTTTGCCAATGTCCACCTATGTTGTGGAATACACTACCAATGCTGGACAAGCCTGGTGTAGGTAGTCCATATCTGAACATAATGCAACATGGTCATATGTGCACAACTGGCCCCTACACAGTCTGTTGTGCTCACTATGAAGATGTCAAGCAGTGATAGGACTAAAGCCCAGGATACTGTCCACCACAGTGAAAGTACTGAACCAGTGCACTATACAGTACTACAGTGTTAGGTCATTATGAAAGGATGTTGACAGCTGTATGCAAAGTATCCCATGCAATCCCTGCAGGCACAGTATAATCCCTGTTGTGGCAGACACGAAGCAGTTGGCCAGTTAGTACACAACATGACACCCAACACACAACCATAAACGTGAGATATTGTTGAAGTTCACACACACCCAAATATGTGGTGGACTTCAGAGTTCAACATATGGAAAGCTCACACTGGGCATGCTCGCACACTTTAATAAATGTGGCATATGTCAGACAACATGCCATGGAAAGGCTGACCTGGGCATGCTCACACACTTAGGCCATATCTCCGTTTAGCAGTTGGCCACACATATCTGGTATTTGTACATGTCATTCCAGGAACCAACCACAACACAGCAATCTGCCCAGTGCACACAGTAAATGACTACAGAGACATAAGTGATATAGTGGATCGCCCTCATATTCAAACATCTTCCACAGATACACAAGTTGTTCATAGGAACAGGGAATGCTATGGCAATAAAGACCTGCAAACAGCCTAACAGCACAACAAATATTGTGCATCTGACAATTGAACATATGGGTGTAGAGGTCAATACTAGGCTTGTTGCCCTAGGGAATGACAGCTTAGCCAGAGTGTGCTTGGCATCTGCATCCCCAGTATAGTAGGCTACTGTGCCACTGTAAAGTAGGTCACATAAGGCAATGTGTGAGGCTAGTGAGCTGTGCCTCTGTTAAGCAGGGGTACAGTGGAAATCCCAGGGTTTGAATGTGCTAAGCCACAGCCATGTTGTTGGTGTGTGCTGGACGAGGGTTGCTGAGGACCTCTAACAGTAAGTGGGCATCAATAACAGACTGAGGGGAGCCCTATCTGCATTGTCTGGACAATTCCTCTGTCAACACTGTGTTGTGATGATTATGTAGGAATGAAGTGTCGTGCCGGTACTGTTCACAGATGTCCTCCCTCTGTGGGCTGCAGCTCTGCAATGTATTAGCTCACTCTGTCTGTTGGACGGCTCATATATGGCTGGTGTACACCTGACAGGTGTCTTGTTGTGGAGCAGTCATGGGTATATGTGGGATAGCATGATCAATGCAAACCTTACACATGCTCATAGAATGCAATTGTTAAGGATTATGCAGAGTGCCCAGTATAGTCCCCCAGCATGGGTCCTTTGAAGTCATCCACCCCAGTCTTCACAAGTGTAGAGTCTGCTTGTGCTAAATACAGTTTGTTTGCAGTGACAACCTTGCCTGGGGGTGGGGATGGGATATGGATGTCCAGGGAAAGGTGGGTATGGTCAGATATCAACAATGGTGGTCTACCTCTGGTGTGGAACAGTGAGTACCCATGTTGCAGATGGACAGGTGCAATATGTATTCCCCCATGTGGCTGTGGTGAGTGGTTCTGCCATAGCACATGGACCCACAAATTGTAGTGGCTGTAGGGTAAAGTGGTAGAGGCCTGAGTAGTTCCCACACACAATATGCCTGTGCCTGATGTTAACAACTGGAATGGTGTATGTGAACACCTGCATATCCCGGCACTGTTCCCAGGGAAGCAAAGTGTGTGTCCTGGATGTGGGAGTGGTGTTCTGGACTGGTTGTGTTGTGTGTTACAGGTCCTGTGGTCATGAAGCATGGTATAGAACATAACCTGAAAGTGCGATGTGCATATCTGACCCTGACGTAGGTGGCTGCAAATGCATATATATGCTATCCCCCACCTGACAGGTAGTACTAGATGTTCATACCTCTGTAGAAATAAAGATGTCAGCACCCTATAAATACTGCAGGTGCAGACCAGATGCCCAGTAATTCGGTTAGCGCGCTCTGCTAATGCGTCTCCCTCAAGTGTCATAATATAGGTAGGTAGGAGTTCGAACCATGCAAATGCTCAGTGTGTGTGCATGTGTGTGTGTGTGGTTGAGCGGGGTTGATGTGAGAGCAAGTCTGTGTGAGGGAGATGTCCCTTTTGGCAACTGTGAAAACACTCTACAGGATGCACATTCCCCTATCTAAGCACTGATGATGTCAGCACCCTATAAGTACAGCAGGAGAAGAAAACCCTCCCAATAATGCAAGTAGCGCTCTCTGCTAATGCGTCTGTCACGATTGTCATAACATAGCTAGGTAGGGGTTTGAATCCTGCAACTGCCCAGTGTGTGTGGAGGGGGGTTAGTGTGTGTGCAAGTCTGTGTGAGGGAGATGTCCCTTTTGGCAACTGTGAAAACACTCTACAGGATGCACATTCCCCTCTCTAGGCACTGATGATGTCAGCACCCTATAAGTACAGCAGGAGAAGGGAACCCTCCCAGTAATGCGAACAGCGCGCTCTGCTAATGCGTCTGTCACGAGTATCATAACATAGTTAGATAGGGGTTTGAATCCTGCAACTGCCCAGTGTGTGTGGAGGGGGGTTAGTGTGTGTGCAAGTCTGTGAGGGAGATGTCCCTTTTGGCAACTGTGAAAACACTCTACAGGATGCACATTCCCCTATCTAGGCACTGATGATGTCAGCACCCAGCAGGAGAAGGGAAACCTCCCAGTAATTCGAATAGCGCACTCTGCTAATGCGTCTCTCTCAAGTGTCATAACATAGTTAGGTAGGAGTTTGAAACCTGCAAATAGCAAGTGTGTGCGTTTTGATGTGGGGAGTTTGTGTGTGTGCAATTCTGTATGAAAGACGTGCTTTTTTGCAATCAGGAGATCACACTACATGATGCACATTACCCTTTCCAAACACTGATGATGTCAGCACCCTATACATACAGCTGGAGAAGGGACACCTCCCAGTAATCCGAACAGCGCACTTTGCTAAAGTGTCTCTCTCAAGTGTCGTAACATAGTTAGGTAGGAGTTTGAAACCTGCAACTGTGTGGGTGTTTGGATGTGGGGAGTTTGTGTGTGTGTAATTCTGTATGAAAAACATGAGCTTTTTGGCAATCAGGAGATCACACTACATGATGCACATTACCCTTTCCAAACACTGATGATGTCAGCACCCTATAAGTACAGCCGGAGAAGAGAAACTTCCTAGTAATCCGAATAGTGTGCTTCGCTAATGCATCTCTTTCACGTGTCGTGACATAGTTAGGTAGGGGTATGAATCCTGCAAATGGCAAGAGTGTGTGTGTGTGTGTGTGGGGGTAGTAGGGTGTGTGTAATTGCAAGTGTGAGAGAACAGATCCTTTTGGCAAATACTACAATACACCAGATGCTGCATATTCCTCCAGTAAACACAGGGGATGTCACCACACTATCAGCACAGCCAAACAGGGCTACTTGGCCAGTAATGCCAATAGTGTGCTCCGCTAGTGGGTCTATTACCATTGTCAGAGCACAGATAGGTATGTTTTGGAAACCCACAACTGCCACGTGTGGTTGTGTCACACAATATGCCCTTGTGTGAGTCATTGTGAATAACAATGCATACCATTGCCTAAACCAGCAATGGCAATGCACACATGATGTATGTGTGCAACACATACACATAAATACCTGTGACCTGCAGTAGTTACCATGTCTGACACGTGCCTCGAGCGGATAAATGGTATTCGCAATGCATAACAATATGACTGTGTCTTACTGTGCAGGGGCCACACGCGGTATGTGTCTATACAGTGTGGGTTGTATATGGTAAAATACCTACAGCAGGGGATACACATCTGGTCTGGGCCATATAGTCTACATGTAGTCGATGAACAGGTGCTGCATGTTCCCACCTGTTGTGGGAGTGGTAACATGTTATTCCACTGCAATTCAGTGACCACATGTTGGGAACCTTTCAGCTAGTGTGTTGTAGCTACAGTAATGCTCACACACAATGTTTGGCTGGATGCAGTCCAGCCATATAAAGACATTTCTTGAGACTGTCATATTGCCAGTGTTGTTATGGAGGATAGGTGGGTTTCCTGTGTATGGGAGGGTTGTGTGTGCCAGGCTATGAACCAGAAGGCAGTCCAACACACTGTTAGCTGCACATGAATAGGCCCTGATGCTTTGTGCTGTGCCAAAAACCTGGAGGTGTGTGTATCTGTGGTGCCTTGGGATACCACCCCCCTGTCCATGTGTGTTACATGTGTAGGGGACGACAGGCATGGTATGAGGTATAACCTGGCAGTGATGGGTTGCACCTGTTAGCCGTGAATCAGGACTCTGGTACTGCACAGGCATTGCAGTTCACCGTGCTGAGGACAGTGTCCAGTGCATGCATCTTGCGGTATACACTGCTGGTGTTGTGTAGCATCACTGTTAGTGTCCTATCCTGTGTGATACCCGTAGATGTGGCTATGTAATCCGTGTCCTGCAGCAAAAGGCACTATGTGTGTATCAAGGGGCTTCGCCAATATACAATGGCCCATGGGTGTCATGTGCAAGCTGCCCCTTGCAAATCATTGTGGCTTCCCTAGCATGTAAGCACACGTTGACAGCCAGTGGATACCCTATGAATGACATTGGAGATTGAGCAGAATGTAGACATAGAACACCCTTCCTACATATAGTGGTAGCATACCTGGTGAGGGTATGATGGCAACCAAGATCAGGCTCATACTGGCCTGTGCCACATGCTGAGAGATCCCTTCTATGTTCCCTATCATGTAGTCCAGGGAAGTATGTCTCAGGTCATCCATAGTGGCATGGTCAATGACTGAGTCATATGTGTCCATGCCTCTGGCTGACCTGTATGCATGTGTTTTGTGGTGGACCATAGTGCCCCACAGGCATATCACTGTGACCTTCACCATGTACAGCCTGTTGAGCGGGACCCCACTGCAGCAGCCAAGAGAGGTACCTGACACATCTGTAGCAGGTGTGTTGTGTAGCCCTACAGGCTGTGAGTGTGTGGCACACGGGATGTGTGTGCCATGTGTGGCATGTGCTCTGTTCCGACGTAACGTATGCCTGTGTGCCAGCTGCGGAGGTGTGTGACGCTCAGGCAGGATGCTATTCTGAGTCTCCAAGTATGCCCCAGTGTGTTCAGATTGCTGTCAGTGCGGGTCTATGTCAGACTGGTATTGTAGTCACTGTAGTATGTCATGCCACCTGACAGGGTATGGCATTACTGGGTTCAGAGTGCTCAGTCCCCAGATTGGCTATGTGATGGCATCCCACACATGTGTTGTACGTTCCTGGCCAGGGGTGAGGGTTGACTGCATACATGTGGCAGCTGTGACATTGCCACATGACTCACATAAACCACAACTGGACCATAGAGGTGATTCACAGGTTACCTTTACATATGCTACCATAGTAGTGTGATTGCCATGGTGATTACCAACACATAGGGCCAATGGGGAACAACATACTGAAGGTGTGTATGTGTGGGTGTACTGCTACTGATTTCATAGCACTGGCATATATGACTGCACACGTGGGTAAATGCCAGGTAAGACATGTGCAATGTGTCACAGGCAATGTACATGCGAACAGGACAGACAGTGACGTTCTGTCATGTGTAAACTTGACATACGTATAGTATGCTATGCAGATGTCACTAGGAGTCCACAGAAGCACTGTAACTCTGCATTGCGGGTGGAAGCAGTGTTCCAGGGAACCCCAAGCGAACATGCATGCAAACAAAGCTACAGTAAGTAGGGCTGGAAGTAGTCCATTGAACAACAAAGAAGGGGTAACACTAACAGTAGGTAACAGTGCAAATATGTAGGCACTATCAACATGTACCCAGGAATGCACAGCTCAGATGTCCATGATAGAACTGATATTATGTCATAGTTAATTGTGATTTGGATTACATTGGTACTGCACACATATCAACATGCGCAAACATCCACATTGCATAGTCGTTGTGGGCAACTTGCCACCATTACTGTGCATGTCCATCATTGCGTATCACTACTTGCATTAGCTTCCCCCCTGTGCTACCCATGTATGTGGCTATCTATTGACATCCTTACCACCGGTATACAATAATGTGCAGCTGTTACACTTTGGTACGTACTATGGGTGTAGATAACAATTCAGGATAGTCATACGGTTACTGCATCAGGCATGCTGGGATATACACACAGTCATATCAGCACACTGTACTGTTACCAACATGATACTACTAATACACTTTTATGTAGTCACCCTGTGCATCAGCAATGTGTTTACCTGTTCCTGCACTGATGTTGGAGATTGCAGGAGGTGGCACAGTTTCATCATATGCACAGGGTGTGAATTAGGTATGCCTGCGTCTGCCACTGATACCACCAATTGACATGTGTGTGTAAGTGTGTTGGTGAGGGACAGCAGTACAGGGTGGGGCACTGTTGGTGCAGTGTGTGCATGTATGTGGTAGCCCTAGGTGTTAACATTTTGCATGTGTGTATGCACGCACACAGTTCCACCTCATGGCTGCCATATACAGGAGTTTGTGGACAGCCACAGACTGCACCTGGCAGGTCATACAGATCAGTGTCTGTGGGCACGGACACGGTACCTGTGCCTGGCAGGGGTGCTACGGACTGTATCCGGTACTAAGCCAGACTGGGTACTGTCATCAGAAGTGGGAGTGTGTTGACTGGACACAGGTCTCTGTTGGAACTGTCCAGAGCCACATGCACGTGGTCCCCTGGGGCGCTCCGATGACAGCACAGACCCAGCATTGCTGGGGCTGCTGCTGGCACTATGGGGGCGTCCGCGGGCCTGTTGTCATCCGTGCCGACTGCCAGCTGCTGCTGTTGCTGGCATACGGACACGTCGATGCCGCAACCGCCCACCATTGCCCTGGCTCATGGACATGTGGTTGTGGAACTGCTGTAATATGTCCCCACAACGTCTGTCTATGACATCGGTGAAATTACGGATAGCATCCGCGTTGTCACGCATACTGTCAGTCATGGCTGTGCGACATGCTCTCAGCTCCCACAGACCCTGTCTGGTGTACCTTTCCATACGCGACTGTGCCTGCATGACAGCCCAAAACATAGCTGAGGTTGACAGACCTCTTTGGGCACATCTGCCAGAGGCAGTATGCCCATGGATGCTCCCACGAGAACCCGTGGGCAACTGTCTGTGTGGTACCATCACAGGACCCTGCCCATGGCTGCTGTGTGGGGAAGCATGTGCCACAGATACCACATTACCCTGGTCAATGCCCACTGTATCCTGTCCATCACCTAGGGACAATGGTGACATAGGATGTACTGGCAGGATGACTGTGCGCAATGATGGAGTTGACAGCTGTGTACTGTCAATTGGCTGACCAATGACAGACCCTGACACACCTTCCTGTGCCATTACACAGATATCATCATTATCAGTACCTGTGGCACCAGATTCAGGTTCCCTGCTGCAGGACACCAGAGCAGCACCAGAACCTGTGGGAGGAAGACAGGAAACACAGTTTACAGTGTCTACACAATTTTACCAGTGATGCACTTATGCACACATGCACACATGCACACGTGGACACATGCACACATGCACACATGCACACATGCACACATTTTATTTATTTATTTATTTTATTTTATTTTACATTTGTTGACCGGGCTAGTCCAACTGGACACAATATCCGTTTTCAGTAGAGGCCCGGGGAGAAAAGCTCCATTACAGGTAAATACACAACAATTTATCACGTTAGGCATAATATTAGTCAAAATATAAGGTAGAAAAAAGAAAAACATTTTTCAAATACAAAACAGATACTCATAATAGGAAATAAACTTATACTATATACAACTATATTAGACTATATAAAAGACGTAACAGTAACACAGGATACAGACAGAACAAACTTAACTGGTAAAAAGCCCAATTCTTAGATAATAACTCTCAAAACTCCTGAAAGTTTATAGAGGAGTTAAGTCAGGAGGGTAGGGTGGAAGAGCTGGGAGAGTGTGGACATTATTTTAGTCAGGATTAGCACATGGACATATCCATTTTGTTTTGAGATGTTCTTTAATGTGTTTTTGAAAAGAGAGGTAGAGGTTAGATTAGTTATTCCTTGAGGAAGTTGATTCCAGATTTTCCCTATTGAGTTTGCAAGTAATGAATCACCAGCTTTATTATTTGATTTAGGTAGTGATACTAGTAGTCGATTTGCAGAACGGAGTGTGGCTAGGTTTCTATATGGTATAATCATTTTTGAAAGGCTGGGGTAACCTCAGGGTAGTGAAGGGTCTTATGAATGATAAGTAGTTGTTGATAGAATAACTGGTTATTTAGCTCTAACCAATCTAGTTGTTTGAGATTAAGACAATGATGAGTTCTTAGGTTAGTAGCAGTAATGAATCTGGCTATACTATTGTAGCATATGGAGAGTTTGGTAGTGTTACTTTTGGATAAGTTGGTATAGATGGGTGAGGCATAAAAAGAGGGCGGAGATCAGGTGTGTCTGTGCAATGGTCTTTCTAGTTTTAGGGGTAAGAAAAGGTTTAATTCTGTAGAGTGTCCCAATTTTTTTGTTGACATTTTTAACAGTGGTGTTAATGTGTTCATCATAATTGAGATGGTTATCAATAGTTACACCTAGCAGTCGCGTGGTCTTGTCAGGGTTAATGCAGGTTGCATTATTTGTAGAGATAGTGAAGAGAGGAGTGGGAGATTTTTGGGTAGGAGTAAAGAGGAGAAGTTTAGTTTTTTGGGGGTTAAGTAGGAGGCAGTGTTGCAAAAACCAATTTTCCACATTTTGGAAGACTGTTTGGGTCAGGGACTGGAGGGAGGAAATATTTTTTTCAGTGCAGACACAGGCACACATGCACACATGCACACATGCACACGTGCACACTTGCACACATGCACACTTGCACACATGCACACATGCACACGTGGACACAGGCACACATGCACACATGCACACGTGGACATGTGCACACGTGGACATGTGTACACATGCACACATGCACACATGGACACATGCACACATGCACACATGCACACGTGGACACAGGCACACATGCACACATGCACACGTGGACACAGGCACACATGCACACATGCACACATGCACACGAGGACACAGGCACACATGCACACATGCACACATGCACACCTCGCAGTATACACACAGAGCACTACTGAGTTACACTAGTATTACTAGCACTATCAGGACTATTATAGGTATTGTTAAAACACACTCACCAGCATGGATGGGCTGCCTTGCTGTAACACCGGAGGGACCTGCAGAAATGAGGAGATTAATGTCAGTGGGCACAACTGTGCCATTGATACTGCATATGATACAGTGCAGTAGTACACTAGTTGCCTTTCACACGTCAGCTGCTGATATTGCCAATATCACACCTGCACAATTACATACTATGTTGACAGCTACATACCACGGACACACCTTGCACATGCATAAACTAACAGTGTACAGAACAGTCAAGTGTACATATGGCATATTACCTGCACGCTCCATGTCGTGCTGCTGTGTGGATCCAGCCTCCATCATGATGCAGGTGTATTGCTGTTGCTGTTCCGGGGCTGGAGCCACAACACTTAAGAGTAGCCCCTCCAGTCTGGTGAGGGGGGGATGTGTGGCCACCCCACCTCCTGTGGCAACCTGTTGCCTGTGGATATCCGACGCACGCTGACGGACATTTCTGATTAAATCACTGCAGTGATGTCGTACCTGCTCATATGTCCTATTATGCGTGCCAATGTCATTTACCCTACGGACAAGGTCTTGCCACAGTGCAACCCTCTCCTGCTGATTCTGGCTGGTGCGGGAAAACAGTATGTCATAATCCCGCACCAGGCTCTGGTGTATCTCCTCATCTTCTGCTGCAGAGTAGGTGGGATTATGCTGATGCACCATGTCCCTGGAAGAGAACACAAACAGGATATCAGCAGACTATGTCAGCAATATATGGCACACATACTATACATGATACTCAACTGTAGTGATATACTACTACTCCCATATGTAGCATGTGTGTGTCTCTTGGTGGATACACAAGTACATGGCCAGATATCAGTGTTCAGCCAACACCTATGCAACAATACCTGCCACACTCCATACGACATAGTAGCATGCCCCATCGGTCAGCACACTGCGATGGGTCCAATGCACAACCTCACTCTGGGGGTTCATACCAAGGTACTGTATGTGGAATGCCATCCACTAGTGTGATCTGGACACAAGTTACTCAGCCTGGATATACATATCCCACCACCACCACCAGCACAGTAGACTACTTTGATATGTATGTGATTAGACAGTTATTCACTTGTTAGGACTGAGATGGTATCCATGCAGCCCACTGGCCAGTGGAAGCCACAACCCACACTGCTGACCCCTTTGCGAATGCTTCCCACGGACATCCCAAAGATTGCATGGAACATGCACACACATTTCTAACCCAGACCCTATGCACAAAGGTTAGGCATCCTGTCCGGTGGACCCCAGCCAAAGGCAGATTGTATAACAATAGAAGGAGGCTACTGCAGGACAGAGCAGATTCACATTAAGGGAAGGCATCTGTGGTCAGCACTGGTAATAAGCTACGGTCTCTCATAACAACATCCACGGCCTACTCTGGGAGGGAAATGGCCACGAACACTATAGATAACCACAAGGCCTTCTTCAGTTATGTTACACATATGGACCAAATGCCTCAGATATGCTCTGAGTTAATACACACCTACTTAACATTCACCGAACACACAGATATTGGCAACATTCTTGCAGACAGGTTTCGTGCACGTATCCCCCCTCCTTCTCCCCTACACTTAGAAATACTTATCACAGCTGAATGTAACCTCCCTATCATCTCACATGTCCAGGTGAGGGCCGCCCTCAGCAAAGCAGAACACACAGCATCAATGTGACCTGATGGTATCCCTGGATGCGTGCTACGTGAACTCCAAGAGGACATACAACCGCATATAAGACTGATATTTAACCTTGGCCATACTACAGGATATGTACCTGAACACTGGCATACAGCAACAGTGGTCCCACTCCACTAAGGAGGCACCTCTACTGACCCTGGGAACTACCGCACCATAAGCTTAACCAGCCTGGTCTGCAAAGCTATGGAATGATTCAGTATGGGACGCATATACAGCGATATTGGGTACCTGCAGACACTTGTTCCCGGCCAGTTTGCCTTTGTGATGGGCTGATCCTGCCTTTTGAACCTGGTTGACCTTTCAAAACAGTCACTACAGCCATTGATGACAGCAACGCAATCCATACAGCCTACCTGGACTTGCCTAAGGCCTTCAACACAGTACTCCATTCAGGCATCATAGACAAGCTCATTAGCTTACATGTTACTACATATGTCACATGATGGGTTGCACACTGGTTGACATACAGAATCCATAATATCGATATTGTAGGAGCCATGTCAGACTCAATGCCAGTCACATGTGGTATCCCACAGGCCTCTGTCCTAGGACCTCTCTTGTTTGGCATTTATTTGTCAGATGTAAAAGCAAACATGTGCGGGTTGTGGATGACAAAGTTCCCAGATGACTGCTAACTAAGTGCCATAGTCGTTACTGGCCTAACACTGAATGACATGTAATGTATAGTCATCCCCTTTGGGTGGAACTACGTGCACACAACATATCACATGGACATACCTATAGATACAGATCTATGACACATATGGAGGGTTCACAGTATGCAGACTATTAACCTGTTACTTTACATTACCTGTGTTTGTCGCAGCTGGTTGCGTTACCACTACTACAGCTTCCTGCTGCTGCTGGCACGGCTTGGTACTGTCACTGCTGACAGCTTCAACTCAGTTTGTGTACCGTGTGTTGTTGTTTGTGTTGGTTTTTTTTTTTTCCTCTCTCTCTCTCTCTCTCTCTGTCTCACTCTCTCTCTCTCTCTCTCTCTCTGTCTGCCTCCAGACAGTGCAATGAACGTATTGCATGTGTGAAGTGTGAGTACAGGATGCTTTTGTAGGTATCTGCATAAGTCCATGTGATGGTCTCTGCACCAATTGTAAGCCAGCATTTGCTAATTGCATGCAGCCAGTTGTGTACTGATTGCAGTTCTCACTGTGATTTCAGGACAGTGCTATAAAAGGGTATGTGAGATAGGCGTTGCCCTTTCAGATTGTAAGGGCGGGGACCATGCTGGTATGCTGTGGACACTGTTCTGTGACTGTAAAGGTTAGTATCTCTCTCATGATTCAGGCTGTGTTGTAGATTCACATTTCTCCATTCCTCTCTCCTGTTTCCTGTAGTAAGTGTGTATGCACACTGACACCTACAACTATATATATATATATATATATATATATATATATATATATATATATATATGTGTGTAAATATACATACATTTATATATGTACATTAACTGACATTATTACCTACTAGCTGCCAACTAGCATGGCTGTTTCTGTTCACACACTACTATTATGAAAATCCACTAGTTTTGACAGTAAGTTTGAATGACATGCTTTGTGTACTACACATCCTATATTCCCTTTACATTCATTCCTACTATTACATGATATATTTATTTTAGCACAATATTCTTGTATAACATTCATGGCTTAGTGGTAGGTCATGCAGACTACTGTTTCCAAAGTCCTGGGTTCGGGACTGACAGTGGGATTTTATTTTGCTTTTGAACTGACTACAGGACCGGTCAATCAGAGTGACTAAGGCACTTTTAAGCAGTTGTAACCTGGTTAGTGCTGGTTTGCACGGAGCTCCCGCATGCGCACTGGCGTTCAGCTCCGTGCACACACGCTTACAACCGCTTAACAGTGCTTAATCTGGCGCACACCCACGCTATTTTCTTTGAAAGAAATGAAAATGGGGAGACAGGAAAGTGGTGAAAAAGGGGTCACAAAGAGGGTAAGACAGTAGGGAAACAAGCTTGGATTTTGCAGGAGGGATGTAGGTAAGGCCCATAGCTGCCCATTTCTTCATCAGCAACAGCTGTGCATATGTATGTAATTTGGTGTGACATTTGAAACCTTCCACCCCTGAGAGAGGTATCAGGACAACAATAATACTTGTTGTACAGTCAATTGTAATTGATAGTTTCCATGTCCAGCAGACATGTGTGCGGAATGGGCAGCTTTGTATGGGGGCGTAATTTTTTTGTGGGTACAGAGTGCCCTTTTTTTTTTTTTTTCAGGTGAGAGTGGTATGTCAGGTGAAGGAAGTCGGTATAGCTGGGGAGGTAGGTTGGGTAGGACAACAGACAAGACAAACAAGACGCATACAGGGGCGGTGTATGACATGTGTGGGGGGGGTTACACAATTGACGGGGACAGATGTTTGGATATCCAGAGCCCATAAACCCACAGATGGCAAGGGCAGTTGCCACTGTTCCTTCACTGCCTAGGATGGGGCTGTGCTGGGGGCTGTGTAGGCTGGGCAACAGGCATGCCCGTAAGTTGTGCCACCTCAAGCTGGCGTAGGGGCCCAAGAACAGAGTCCTGGATCTCCCTACGCACCACAGTCCGGATGCTACGGAGGGTGAGTGGTGGTTCTCCTCCAGCCACACTTGCAGAGGGGGGACGGGCCCCATCCCCTGCAGCGCTTCCACCCACAGGTGGCACAGGGCCACCGGAGGGGGGTCCAGACTGGGCACTAGTGCCAGGTGCACTCACCAGCTGAGGTGGGAGAGGTGGGTCTGCTGGAACCCGCCTTCCCTGTCGTCCTATGTTTTGCATTATGTCATGACAGTTTGGGTTAGTAACATACAATACCATTCGCAATTAGTTGTAACAGCATGCATTAGTATTCCCATTAACCAAACACCCAGAAATTCACACCATTGAACAGCAAGCATAACACATGCATAATTTGAACAGCAATGCACAGTCCAACAACATGCAGGGTTGATTGATGGCAACAGGCCATCAGGTTTAGATGTATGAACAGGGCCGATGCATCAACGTACATGCAAATATTTATGACCCAACAGGACAAATGTCCAGGGGTGTTAATTGTGATTGCACATACCAATTTCACGTGGAATGGATTATATGTGGTTATAGGGTGGGGTGAAGAAAATAATATTAACACCTTCGAATACCAATACATATGCTATACATTTCTAATAGCTGCAGATATATACACACTACTGTTCTAACTACAGTTTCCTATATGATAACTACTTCCATTTGGTGATAGGACTGTTACTGCTACATCAATATACATTTTATTGTTCTTCATACATGTTCATATCTGGCTTTGTTCAGCTACATCATCCTGCTACATTTGCTTTATATATCTATAGACAACTGTGGATGTTTGGTATTTCAGACAATCATGCTATCTGCATATTGCAGACTGAGAGCAACATATCCAGATTTTGGGATACACATTCCAGCTGCAGCAACACTTTGAACACATTTCGCAGTTTGGTTCTACTTGTCACATTCATTTCATTCTGTACTGTCTGCAGTATACTTTATTCAGGGGTTATTACTACTTTATTTGTGGATTCATAACTGTTTCTCACACTCTCTCACTTGTTTTCATTTTACTATTCAGGATGGTACTTACTTCTAGGCTTTATTGACATGTTTTACCTGTAGTTATTACAATCCTTTCCAGCAGTCTCACTTCTGTCATGTTTCAGTATTTCAACAGGGATATATTTCACACATGTGATTTGCTCATCTTCTGCAGCTGTACTTTTCAGCCTGCTGCAGGTTGTGCACTATTATATTACAGGTGGGGCATCTTTATTTCAGACTTTATTTCAGACATTTTCATTTTTCTGTTTGGATTACAGACTGCAACACACTTTTGTAATCAAGCAATACTTGCCAACACTCTTACACTGTTACTTGCACATTTTATTACTTAGTGACTACACTGCACTCTTTTGCTAACTGTCATACTTTTATATTTCTTTACAGTTACTAGGAGAGGATTACTGACCTGCCTGGTGGTGCAACCACACCAGCCTATCGCCATAGGCTCTGCGGTTCGCAGAACGGACACCTGCAGCTGTAATATAAATGAAGTAATATTGGAATATACATCTCCATAATATCAGCTAGTTTAATTTCTTACATACATAATTAAATGTAACTTACTCAGTAGTGGGGCGTTGGGCATTTGCCGGGCCTCCTGGATCCAAAGGTTCAATTGGTCCTGCTTACGTCTCTTCAGGTCCGCATGGTGGTGACGGACCTGCTCACCAGTCCTTGGAATCCCTGTGGCACTGGTGAGATCATGAGCCAACCGGTCCCACGCCTCAGCCCTATATGCTCCCCACAGGACCTGGCCCTGCATGAGTTGGGCCTCATGATTGTGGACTAGGAGCCAGACCATGTATCTGGACTCCTCAACGCCCCACCTCTGTGCTCGAAAGCAACTACCCTCACCTACTCCTGACATTCTGGCTGCAAGTTAGTTCTACAATCATTTATGCTGTGTATTCCCACCTATGGGGCTTATATATGCCGTTTTTCCCACACATATCTGTGATTGGCCATTTTGGAATTGTATCAACTTCACAAAACCTGCTTTGTCGTGCTCCACTTTGTATTCATTCCTATATATTTTCTATTACTGCATTTCTAGGTACTGCTGTCATGGCTTAGTGGTTCAGTACCTTGACTATGGTGCATAGTATCCTGGGTTCGAACCTGGCCACTGCTTTTTATTTTTTAGGACTGTCTAGACAGGCTAGGGGGTGTGTCTGTGTAAAGGCAGTTTTGATACAGCTTGCTCAACGTTGCCCGTCGGTTAGCTTGTTGGCGCGGTGCGCAGCTCTGTGCAAACGGGGTACGCTGGTTTACGCTTCATTTGGCTGTTAGCACGCATATTATGCTCAGCTCAGCTAGGGGCACACAGTTTCAGTGTGTTAAACCACTGCTCACCTACGGGCACTCATTTTACACCTGTTAAACCACTGCTCACCTACGGGCAGATGCACTCACCTTGTTAAACTGTAGCTCAGCTATAGGCACATCTCACATTTTTTATTGTTTTGTTATCTCACATTTCTTCAAAATAAATGGACTATTTCATTACATTTTACATAACATATAATTTTATATGTGTACATATTTGTCAGGGACTTGTTTCGTGCTTATTTTACTAAAAATAAAAATTGACATTGTGGGGGCTCGAACCATGACTGCCTGCTCTTCAGCCGACGTCTCTACCGCTACACTATTGCTTCTTAGCTTACTTTGCATATTTAGTTCTTATATGCTTTTCCACTGACTGCTAACTGTGGCTAAGCTACGGGCACGCCCGCGCAAACGAGCGCACTCACGGGCAAACATCTTTACGATTAAAAAAAATATATAACATGTTCATTTATATATTTTATGTTCATAGTCTGTGGGGGCATGTGTTGTGTTGTGTTTATTCACATTTCCATGGCCTCTGTCGTGGGTGTTTACTTTGGGCACTTTTACTCTTCTGGGGGCGTGTCCGCTTGCAGGGCTCGGCCTACGGACACGCCCCCTACTGTCTTCCACGGACCGTGTTAGCCTTAGGTGTGATTCAGCATGGCCTCATGCATATGCATGACATGCTGACGTCACACCGTTTAACTGCAGCCTCCGTGTAAGCCTTGTATCTCTTACACGGAGGCTTCGTGAATCCTGCCCATTGACTGACAAAAAAAATGAAGTCAAACTATCCAATCATGTTGTTTGAACAAAAGACAAAATCACTATGAAGAATAAACTTCTGCTGCCCTCATTTTGGAGCCATGGAATGTAAAAATTTTCCATTTTTCTAGAAGAAAATGGGTTTATGGACTAGCCCACTTACCCAATTAACAAAGGATATAAAAATGACAACAACAACAACAAAATTCTTTTATCATATTAAATTCTAACAAGTCTCCTCTTAAAAGTTGCAATGTTTGCTCTAGCCTCTTGGAAAAAATAGTAATTTCTCATATTACCCCAAGCTTGCTCATTTTTTTAGTTTGCTGTTAGTTGGGATATTTTGCAGACACCCTAATAGTTATGAACATCAGATGGGTATAACAACCCTGTGTTTCTAAAGATTAGCTAAACAGTCCACTTATGATGTGCTGATGGAGCCATACAAAGGCTGAAACATGCATGTCCACAGCTAGTGGGGTTTGGCTTTATTGTCCTGAATTTCTCCATAACAGATTTAACAAAAAAAAAAAAGTCATGAGCATTCAGAACTGCCATATAGCTAAAACACCTGATGTCCTTAAAGGGTCGTTTGCATATATACCATGTCCCTTTAATACAAGAGGTTTAAGGAATCACACATTGGAAACTCTAGTGTTGCTAGATTTTTCTTTTAGTTTTTACATATCACACACTAGAAACTATTCAAGTTCTTCACCCTTTATCCTCAAAGAAGAAAAAGGCAAGATAGCAGTCATGAGAGAGATTGTTAAAGAATGCTATGAGGCGCAGGATGTCTATTATTTGCAAGGTATTTGTTGTTTATAAGAAATTAAGTGACACAGGAAGCTATAAATGCTTAAGTGAGTTAAAAAGCACAGGTGTAAAAAAGTCTGAGTTGGGCGACTTGTATGATTTATTGGGAAGAGACTGAATTGTTTGTAGTATCAGAAATAAGCAACACAGTAGCAGGTGTTAACAGAATTGCAACTGACAGTAAAAAAATGTATATGTGTAGTCTGAGTGGGAAAACTACACTTTGTCAAATCGCAGGACAGCAAGTCTTGGAATTTTGAAATAGGTCACAAGTTTCCTTTTGTCAGTATTTCAATGCATTGGAACTGCATAGGGCAATAGACTCCAGTCTGGGTATTATCAGGGTAACACTGTTAAATGCTAGAACTATAAACAACAAACTCACTGAACTTGTGACCTTGTTTTAACCTTGAAAGGTACTTACGTATTATTGCAACCAGATTTTCATGGTTAAGACTTTTGCATACTTCCGCACAAATGAGCCCATGAAACACTATAAGCTGGTGCTCTGAGTTAGTTTGGCTGTGGAATAACTTTGCTCTACCTTTGGGAAGACAAACATTTCAGAAAACCCTGTTCCTGTTTTCAGCGTGCATTACACATGCATGCTTGAAATTGTCATGCCTGGTGTCATTCTGACGAACAGATTTCTTTTGCCTATGTGGAAGGAATCCTACAGAGAAGGCAAACACACACGCAGTACTGATGGTTTTGGTCATTTGTTTTTGGGGGGGGTTAATTTTGAAAGATATGTTCAGGTGAAAATGAAAAAGCTGCTACCAGCCAGAAAGTACAGGAAGAAGTACATTGTCCGGCAGTAAGATGTATTTGGAAGAGTTCTTACTAAGAGTAATCATGAGGTGATTTTGAGTTTCTGTCTTTATTTCTAATGTATGGGCAGTGCTTCACAAACGGGGACACTTTGTTAGTACCCGAAGTGAAATTATGCACTTTAGTTTCTGTAAATCAACACTTTGCCAAACCTGGGAAAGGCAGTAATCCTTGCCCTTGAGAGATTTACAATTTGCTAACATCGCAGGGTGCATTTGATGACTCGCTTTTCCAGTAGCTGACATCGTCTTGAGAAATGCAGGTACTGCAAAGTGGTGCGCCACTGTGGAGTTACAGGAGCAAAGAGGTACAAATGCATACCCTTTCTCCTCTTCCTGGCTCATACCCACAGTGACAGAGTAATGCTTTCTTCTTCACAAATCCCTTCTTAGGTTAAGCAACCTGTTTCCACCCACAGATACCGAATTATGGCAGTGCGGAAATCTGGTTGTGATACTACGTAAGTACCCCTTGAAAATATCAACATTTATGTAATAATAGAAACCTATTTCCATTGTAATGTTAAAGTCCCCTGCATTCCCTGGTAAAATAGTTATCATTCATTCAGATCCACCTTCAAATGCTGAGATGTATCTATATTTATTTGTAACCCCATTGTCAGTCAGCAGCATTCACATGATACAAATCCGGAATTGGTGGAAGTCCTAGTTGTAGTCGATAGTATTAATTATCACATTATAGCCAATTATAGATATCCATCTCTGATTCTTTTAGAACAGGCAGAAAACTTTAACCAGTTGAACCCAACACCTTTTGTGTGGGTGACTTCACCTATCCACACATAAACAGACAAACACGTAGTATTAACAACAAATATGTCCAGAGATTTCTGGACTTTGCAAGTACCACTGCACTTACCCTAATTGTCCCACCTACCCACGAGTGATGTTAATCATCTTGAACATTTCCTGACAAATGGTACTTCCAATTGCACCACCCTATTACCACCCATCACATCTGACCATCTTGCTGTGATCTTCTCTGTGGAAGCCTCCTTTGTTGCCCCTAATAATTCATTTATTTTCAGAGATTACTGTAAAATCATCAGATGGCTTAGTGGTTAAGGTCTTCGCCTCCAATGCACAAGGTACAAGGTTCGATCCTGATCTCCGACTAATGCCTGTTTGGAGTTTGCATGTTCTCTCGCTGTCTCCATGGGGTTTCTCCCATCTCCGTGTTTCCATCTCAAACTCACCAATGAATGGAGCTGTGGGCAGCAGCACAGACTCTACATGGTGCCCAATGCAAGGAAGAGTTGTAAAAAGACCAACCGCTTTGGGCATCTATTGTGGTGTGTAGTATCCTCAAGATAGGAGAACACAGATCACAAACTGCACGCCGTGGCAGGGCTAGCCACTCGACGGTGTAAAATATGGTGCTAGGTGATTCGGTCATGTTGACTGTCGCCAAAACAATGGGAATGGGTAGTTACCGGTGATAAGTGGGTTGAGGACCCGGCCTACTCTCTGACCCGCGCCAGGGACCCATGCTAATGGTGGGAGGGGTATATGTGCCCCTATTGGCCAGTGTGTGCCTGCCATAAAAGCCCAGCAGCCCTGGGTCAATAGGCTACTGGCTGGCCAGTGTCTAGTTGAGCTGCCCAGCCTGGGTTACCTGGGATAGCTCTGTTGAGTGAAAGCTGGACATAAAACCAACCAACCTGCCAAACATGAACTGAGAATTGCTATGCTTAATGTAGGTTCACTGACAGGATGCAGCTTAGAAGTGGATGACATGTTGATACGGAGGAGGCTGGACATCCTATGTATCCAAGAGACGAGATGGAAGGGCAGTGCAACAAAGCCACTTGGCTTGGGATCCAGACTCTACTACTCAGGTGGTGGACAGGCTAGAAATGGTGTAGGAATTGTGGTGAGACAGAGGCTTCAGAAGTCAGTGAGGGATATCATCAGAATTAATGACAGACTCATGGCAATCAGACTCCAGTGTAATGATAGGACAGTATTCAGCCTATGCCCCACAGCAGGGTTGTGATAGTGAAGAAAAGAGTGCATTCAGACAGCAGTTACAGGACCTACTAGATAAAGCAGGACAACATGAATTGGTGTTGATAATGGGTGACTTAAATGCACATATCGGGACAGACAGAACAGGATATGAGGACTGCCTGGGTCCACATGGGTGGAGCAATAGGAATAAAGAAGGAGAAGCCATTCTAGACTTTTGTCTGGCAAATGGCTTGATAGTAGCCAACACATGGTTCAGAAAGAGAGACAGTCACAAGATCACATACAAGAGTAGCCAACATGCAACTCAGGTAGACTTCCTCCTAGTAAGGAAAAGGCACTGGGGTAGAATCCATGATTGCAAAGTCATCCCCAGTGAAACAGTCGGTTCACAGCATAAACCAGTAGTTGCCACAATCAGCAGCAAGCAGTGGTCAGAGAAGGCTCTAAGGTCAACAGAGACCAGGCTGAAGACCTGGAAGTTGACTGGAGATAAAGTACAGCAGTTCAAGGAATTACTCAGGGCTCTAGCACCCCAAGAAGAGGAGGAAATAGGTGGAGTTGAAGAAGAGTGGCAGCACCTAAAAACAGCATGTGTTAGGACTACAGAAAAGATATGTGGCCGAGCCAGGTATGGAAATAAGGTACATAAGGAAAGCTGGTGGTGGAATGCAGAAGTGCAGGAAGTAATCAAAAGAAAGAAGGAGTGCAGAAAGAAGTGGGAGATTGAAAAGGCCAACCAAGCTAGGAAGGACTACTGGTTGGCTAACAAAGAAACTAAGAAAGAAGTTGCAATAGCAAAGAATAGGGCATCAGAGGCACTCTATCAGCTTCTGGAAAGTGACTCAGTAAGGGGCACAAAGAAACTATACCAGGTTGCAAGGCAAAGACAGAAAGATAAAGAAGATAGTCAGACACCCTTCATAAGGGATTCCAGCAACAACCTGCTTACCAGCCCACAGGACATCAAAGGCAGATGGAAGGAGTATTTCCAGCAGCTTCTGAATGAAGAAAACCCCACAGAAGTGGTACTGCCCCAGAAACAGCCTACAATGAGAACAGAAGAGGAGCCCAGCTTAGAAGAAGTAAGAGCAGCACTAAGGAAAATGAAGACAGGGAAAGCAGCAGGCTCAGATGAGGTCACAGCAAATATGATAAAGATGCTGGGTGAGCTAGGGGAGAAATGGCTCCTGAGGGTACTAATTGCAGTGTGGAGAGAAAGGCGTATTCCAGATGACTGGAGAATAAGCATACTCATGCCAGTGTACAAGAACAAAGGGGACATCCACAACTGTGGACAGTACAGAGGCATCAAACTCCTACCACATTGCATGAAAGTTCTGGAGAGGGTGATTGATAAACGGATACGCAGAATAGTAGAATGTAAGATGGGAGATGAACAGTTCGGATTCAGATCAGGATGCAGCACAATTGACCTGATGTTTGCATTGAGAGAGATACTTGAGAAGAAACTAGAGAAGAGGAGAGAGTCAAACTGGGCTTTCCTAGACTTGGAGAAAGCATATGACAAAGTCCCAAGAAAGCTGATCTGGGCAGTACTGCGGTGGTTTGAAGTCCCAAAAACATTGGTAGAATTAGTACAGGCTATGTACAAGGACACAGTGACTCAAGTACGAACAGTGTTTGGCCTCACTGAGGGGTTCCCAGTGGGAGTGGGTGTACACCAGGGTTCAGCTCTGAGCCCACTGCTGTTCATACTGGTAATGGACTACATCAGCAAACAGGTTGGAGGGGTCAGAGCAACAAAGCTGCTGTATGCAGACGATGTGGCAGTACAGGCAGACTCTGATCCAGAACTTCAGCAAAGGATAGGAGAATGGAATGCAAATCTGAAGGCACATGGGATGAAACTAAGCACAGATAAGACAGTGGTAATGGCAGCAGATTGGGGAAATCAGAAGAAGCTGAGAATAGAGATAGATGGGAAGATAGTGGAACAGGTAAACAGCTTCAAGTATCTGGGAGGGGTGGTTGAGGAGAAGGGTAGTCTGAATGAAGAGGTCAAAGCTAGAATCAGAGGGGCTGCAGCCAACTGGCATAGATTATCAGGTGTAGTCTATGACAGAAGAATGCCAAAGAAGCTGAAAAGTAAGGTGTACAAGACAGTGGTGCGACCAGTACTACTGTATGGTACAGAAACCTGGGCAGTAAAGGCAGAACAGTTGAAGAAGCTAGAGGTGATGGAAATGAAGTGCCTGAGAAAGGTGGTAGGATGCACACTGCGGGACAGGCGAAGAAATGAGGACATAAGAGCAGAAGCCAAAGTAGCTCCAATTGCAGAAAAGATCAAAGAGAACAGATTGCGATGGTATGGGCACGTGTAGAAAAGCAGAAAACAATATGGTGAGGGAGATTTGGGACAGACAGGAAGAAGGTAAGAGGAAGCGAGGGCATCCAGCAAAGAGGTGGATGGATTGTGTGAAAGAAGATCTGCGACAGTCAGGCATGAGTGTTGAAGAAGGCAGGAGAGTGGCACTGAATCGAGAGAGTTGGCGACAGTTAATACGATACCCTGACCCCATGTAAATGGGAAAAAGGGGGATGATGATGATGATGATGACTGTAAAATCAGTTCTTTACTATGTACTGATCACACTGAGAGCAACTAATGGTACAGCTCCAGCAGACCTTGTACACAAGGATGCTGCCTCTTGCTCTGAATTTTCCTACCTCTTTGATAGAGGTACTGGGACATCCATACCAAGCTGATATAAATGTAATGGCAAGTTTAGAACAAAACCCATATGATGGATCTACTATATCAATATAGAAGCATAAAAAGATACTAGGGTAACGGTGAGAGCCTTTTTAGGCCTATATAAGCAGAATTCCCAAGTACTTCTTTCTGCCTTTTATAGATAGGAAATAGTAGAGTTAAAGTTTTGTAGCACATCAGCGTCCTCTGTCCAGCAAAGACATAGGTGTCAATCCAAGGATAAATTTGTGGTTTTCCATCCATTCCAGATTGTGTTTGAATTGGGTTAGGGAAGAACTTTGTTTTACATGGATGGGAAGCACAGCAATGGAATCCTGTGTGAGATGTATCTGCCTCTCCAGCATGTCCTGTTTACATTGCTGGAAAGGTTAAAATCCTTAGAGCGGGCATTTCTTATATAATTGTTTTTGCGGATATAGAACAGGCTCATCAGTACAGTGTGTGAGGAGGCATTAAAATATAGGCAGTTGTCACCAACCAGCAGTCTACAGGAGACTGAGAATAGGGAGAGTGATTTAAGGCAGTTCCCATAATTCATGTATTGGGACTCCCTGAGTTCTTTTGTTAAGGAATTTATGTGGGTGTTCAAGCTTGATACATGTCGCTTTGCAGGTACATATTATAAGGAGCGTTGTACTTGAGTATTGATCTAATAAGGGCCAAATACAAGGGGACAGTAGCCTCTCTGGACCTGGATGCAATACCCTTACTTATAAGTTGTGCTATATCAAGTGATTTCTTAACTGTGGTGGATATGTGTTGGTCACTGACAGATCACTATCCACATAAGTCCACAGATTCCTAACTACCATTTCTACCTTAAGATGCGTGCTGCCAATGTTGCAGCTTGTGGGGTGGAAGATTAAGAGAAGGAGAGATTATGCAGTTTTTAGTCTGAGCCCATAGTTCTTACACCAATTGTTCATTTGTGTGTGATCCTTCTGGAAGATGTTTGTGTCTTTGGGGGATTGTATGACTGCCCTGAGCTTGCAGATGTCCGCAAACTTGGTTGACCATAGCCCATCTGTATTGGCCAGAACATTTAAGAATCAAATGACAAACAGGAGCAGTCCCAGTACTGATCTCTGGGGAACTCTACTTGAGTATGGCCTTTTAATGGAGGCAGATTTGCCTATTCTTATCTCTTGCATCTTCTGTGAAAGCCGGTTGGCTACCTAGATGGTGACATATGAGTTTCTTTGTAATTTTTGTAATTTTCTAACTATACCTAAGTGGGGAATTGTGCTGAAAGCCTCTGCCAAGTCCAAATAGGTTGTATGAACTTATTTACCTTCATCCATGGCTTTGTACTCATCTCATAGAAGATCATCAGATTCAGCATACATCACTACCACTGAATGAATCCCAATTGACTATGGTCCAGTGTTTGTAAATTTATTATGTCTTTCCATATAACATCCATGACAACTTATTCCATGGCTTCAGAGATTAGACTGGTCAGACTACAGTCTATGGTTTTTCGGGTCAGTAATGGGGCCACCTTGTATACTGGAATGACAGTTGCCATCTTTCAGTTCAAGGACACAAACCTGGTTTAAAGACTGAGATTATATATCTGTGTTATGGAGATGGAAATATCCTGTTTCAACCATTTAAGATTCATCCTTGTATATTATCAGGACTCATAGATGCCTTGGAGAGCACCTTTATGACCTGTATTCTGGAGGGAGTGGTATGGATTTTAATATCTCTGTAGAGAAAACTGGGTGGGGGGTCAGTTTGGTGAGAACATATTCATAAAGACCTTAACCATTATGCCAAACCCGCCAGACTGAAGATTTTGTTGAATTTATTCACCAGAAGGTCTTTCAGCCCAAGGGCACAAACCCAGTTTTAAGGCTAAGGTTAAATAGCTTTGTTAGAGGGAAGGACAAGACCTGTTTCAAGTGATTTAAGAGACATGATTGTGTATTATCATGAAACATTGATGCTGTGTTCTTACCTTGGAGAGTACCTTTAGGACATGTTTTCTGTGGATACCGGGGGTGTTATGAATTTTGGTATCTCTGTAGTGGCATTTGGGGGGGGGGGGTGGACTGAGATTTGCATTGAATTTATCCACCAAAAGGTTTCCAATGTTACTTGGAATAGTAAATGTGTTGCCATTTACCACCTGTTTGGCACCCTGCTGGATATTACCTTTCAGTTTCCTAACATAGCCGAAGAAAACCTTATGGGTGTCTTTAGCTTTGGGAGGATATATTCAACTGAAATTTGACTTTAGTGGTTTTGACTAGACTCCTTATCTGCTTGTTAAGTTTTGTTATTGTGTTTGTGTTATGCTTGCTATGTTTGGCCATGATTTTTGTTCCCTCTTGTTGTACAGGTTGTTTATGGCTGTTTATTTTTGAAGATTTTTTTTTGCTTCTTTTGAGTGGAAAAAGACATCTCTATGCAATGGTTGAAGTGGTGGTAGAATGTCTGGGAGAAGAATTCAGTATAAGCAGCTGGATTATCTTGGTTTGATGGGGGGGTACAAATTTTGCCAGTGCATCTCTTTATAGCAGATAGTTTGTTTTATAATCATTTTTGGACATTCTAAAGTTTGAAGTGCAGTGACTCCCCATATCTGAGAGAATTATGTTGCGGATATTTTTTGCCCTTGTGAGAGTTTTAACTATTTATTCCAGGTCATTCATGATGATGCAGTCCAGGAATTTCAGGGCCTGCCCATTTGAGGACATGAATATTTCCCAGCTCATTGAAGGATAGTTGAAGTCTCCCAGAATTACCATGTTAAGCCCTATGCTTTGTGACTCAAGTTTGTTTAGGTATCTTGTGTGAGTGTCCTGGATCCAGGAGGGTGATCTATAGCTAGCAATGATATGATAAGGGGGTTTGCTTAGAGTGGTTTGGATATGGAGAAGTTCTTGCTCATCATTCTGCTTTACCAGTCTGCAGGTGTAGTTATTTTTGATAAAGGCTAAGACATCTCCACCTTGCTTCCCATTCTTGAATGGTATCTGGTCTATAGGTGTGGTGGGAGGTATGGCCCTATACTGCCACTGCTTTAAACCATGTTTCAGTTACCACACAGATGTCTATGACCTCCAGGTGTGGAGGGCTTGTATGGAGTGGACTTTCTTGGTCAGACTCTGGCATTTAGCAGTAGTACCTTCATTTTGGTTTGAGTAGGTTTGTCTATGTGACTAGGTTTAGTAGGGTGACATTGTCTAAAAACACTATGAGGCTAGATAAAGTTTTTGCCAATATTTCAAATCCTAGGGGGAGAGGTGCAAGTCATTTCTGGCAAATCTGCACTGCCAGTCAGCCATGTCCTCCCAGGATGACAGATATTACAGCCCCTTGGAATGGCACCAGTGACTAAGCCAATTGTTAAAGTTAAGCTTTTTCTGCAGGTTGTTGTTGTCTTTCGGCTTTTCCCAGATAGGGGTCACCACAGTGGAACTCTGGCTGGCTAATGATTGGCTTTTTCTGCAAGTATTGTGGCATTATCCTTGGTGTGGGTAAAATAATGCTCAGTGCTAGAGTCATACCTGTCCGAGACATATAAACCAAGACCTCTGTCCTATCTCTTTTTATGTAGTCCCAAGGGGTACACCTTAGATCATTTATGGCACCACGTGGTATGACTGAGTCATAATGGCACCTGTTATTTAAGTCGTATGTGCGTGGGTGACCTGGCAATTACCACCAACTGACAAGCAGCTAATCTTTGCTCTTTTCTTGCACGACCTGGTGAGGGGAACATTTGTGTTTCTTACTATGGATTTACTTATATGACTAGTATATTTAGCATTTATATCACGTTATCGAAAGATGAAAATAGTGAACGATATTTCATCGAAGCTAAAATATCTAAACCACATAATATCGAACATTCAGATTTTTCCTTGGGAAAAAATTTGCTATTCCGAAACACATACACACAACACAAGCACACCTAAAAAACATCAATACACACACATACACTTATAATCCTACAACTAACCCTACACTAAACTATACATACACTACTATCTATCCACTTACCTTAACCCAAACCCTAACCCTAAGGTCCGTCACTATTGCACACTCACCTAACCCGTGCCCTAACTCTAACTCACCTAACCCGCACCCTAATCCTAACAACCACACAATCGCACACTTACCTGAACCCAACCCGTAAATCTCCACCACAGCACTGAAAATAGTGAAGCCACAGAACCGGCCAACCAAATTCTTTCCCTAGGAAAGAATTTGGTGCTCTGCAGCTTCACTATTTTTAGTGTTCGATTAAAACGGGTCGATATTAGAACATTCAAAGTTTTAAAACTTTGATGTTCTGATATAGACCCTATATTTAATGCAGGGGATGTTTATCCAGTGGGTTTTGTTCCAGCTGCTTGATGACTCCTGAGTGTTTTGCATTGATGTTATTTCTATGGGCTGTAAGATGATGCATATTGCTTGCATGGTATTTAGGAGGCCTTAGTCTATGTGGTTTTGGTAGGTTTCAATGTTATACCTCAGCATAAGATATAATATGAGCATTGCATGAGCTTGGGAGTAATATATGGACTGACTTACTGTTGACAATCTTATTTCTAGTATAATTTGTGTGAGCGATATATGCCTCAAGTGATAAAAAGTAAAGGCATTTCCCACATACTGTATTGTTCTGCATGCAGCAGGTAGTCATCAGTCAACATGAGGCAATTCTTTCATTGCCACAATATACCAATATCAATCAGGTTGGCTACAGGAATTGTGGGGAAGTGCTGATCCATGGCTTAATTAGGATAGTATGGCCAATGTGGTGTAGACTAGTCTGGCGAGGGAAATGGGTAGAATGGGTGACTGCTGGGGCAGGAGTAGTGGAACAGGTTCTAGAAATCTTGCATTGGAGCTGTGAGTAGAGTGGTACCTAAATTGGAATACATAGGATACCAGAGTTTTGAGATAATTATATAGGCAAATCGTTACATGGATCACTGAACACTAAGGATGGTGTCTTTTTATGTAAAAAATCTGTTTCCCAGACAACCCACTGTAAAGTGAATCCTTTCCTATCCCTTTTAATCAAATATGCATATGGCAGTTTTTGTAACAGCTCAAGTACTCTGTCATGTTTTTGCAGCTCACCACACATTTCTGAGGCTTGATTCAAAGACCTTGAATGAGTGCAGTTCAGTGCAAATAATATTAAGGAGGCAAATAAGATTACCAATCAGAAAATCTAAAACTTTAATAAATTAAGGAGCTACTGAGTCTGTCGGTGAGGAGATAGTATCAATCCTGAGAGGCTTGTAACAGGATCAGAAGTTGAAACTCTGAGATTTACAGTTCAGCTACTATAATGAAACAATGCCTGGGGATTGTTTTAACATGAACAGAAGTAACAAACAGAGAAACTCTATAACAAAAGAAAAGCCTCCTCACTGTCACTAAAATGCGTCCACTTCATCATTAACAATCAAGTTTAAATAAACATACTTCACTACATATCAGACAGCCTAAGTGATTGTTTGCCAGCTTATGCAGTCAGAAATTACAACAACTGACAGGTCCTTTACAACCAAGTCTGTAATTCAACCAAATTCATCAGAGAGATCTTTATCCAAACATTAGCACGATGTGTACTAAAATCCCTGAGTTTAGACAACACAGTCACAAATTTAATGGCATTTTACTAAAAATTCTCAATAGTCCTGTCCCAGTACTCAAAAAGAGAAAAATCCAACACAGCACCATGGTTATCCAAGGAACCCAAGAATCTGATGCTACAATGTGGCCAGTGAGACAGAGCTTGTGAACACTGGTACAAAAATAATAGAACATCCATTATAGTTAAAATACTTAAACACCTAAGGAACATTACAAAATACCAAATGAAACTTGACAAGCAAGCAAACATATTTTAACACCCTCCAAAGCAAACATCACAACAACCCAAAACTGTTTTGGCCGCACATAAATAGATTTATTACATCCAGGACAAAATACCAGCCCCACCCCTACAACCATGAACACTATTGACTCAGTCCCTATCAAGTTCATCTCCTATGTCATACTAACCCTAAAACTTCTACTACCTTCTCTCGGCCTGAATTCTGTCTTACCTATCCTCAACTACTTAACTTTAGCCCAGTTCCTATCTTCACTATCAGAAAACTTTTAATTAAATTAAAGCCAACCACCATGGCTGCTGACCAACTTCTCTCTGACTATCTGAAAATGGCCCTGATGCTATTGTTTTTCCTTTCTCTTTACTAGTAAACAGATCCATATCGAAAAATTCTGTCACAGCCATATGGAAACATCTTTCATCATGCCATTTCATAAAAGAGGCATATCCACAGACTTTCAACTATAGGCCCATTGCAGCCCTCTCCCCTCTATCAAAAATACTCAAAAATGCATTCATGTTCAGCTCATGTAATGCCTAAATTCAAATAACCTTTTCACAGAAACACAGAATAGCTTTAGACACTATCATAATACAGCCACTGCTCTCCTACAAGTCATCAGTACAATAAACTAGCATAGGACCACTGGCAAAGCAGTTTCAACTGTGTTCCTAAACTTATTCACAGCGTTTGAAGCTGCATCATATCAATAAATACTTATTGAGGTCTTCTCCATAGGTCTCTCTCAATCTTCACTCTCATGTTTCCTTATTTACATGTCAGGTATGCAGCAGGCAATTCAATGGAAACAGGATTTCTGATCCTCTTGCCCCATTTCAATAGGAGTCCCACATGACTCCATCTAAGGATCCTTCCTCTTCAACATTTTCATTAACACATTTGAATCTTCCATAGACAATACAAATATCATGCAATGCACAGATTACTCAGTTTTAATATGTACAGCCCCAAGTTGCCTCACTATTATCTAGAAAATCACCCAAATGTCCTTCTTCTCTGTTGAAACCTGGTTGAAAAATTATAGCTTATTCCTCAATCCCAACAAAAATTAAACAAAATTTGATGCTCTGCACCCCAAAACACTACCTAAATGAAAAACAATCTTTCATTATCACATCTGCAAATAACAATAAAACTGAACTAGTATCCCATGCTAAATTATTGGGCCTAACAATAGATGACAATCTGAAATGTGGACTACATATACTCAATACCATTAAAAACACCAGAATCCAGTTTCCTTTTACAGAGTCAAACACTACCTTACTGACTCAGCAAGACATACTCATGCCACAACTTATCTACATCCATCCCACTTATATATTTTTCCTATAATTACTAACCTAAACACTACACTTAAATCCAGGCTAGCTTCTTGTTATAATACATTTTCTAAATTTGCTACCAATACTAATCAAAGAACTCACCACTACCAAGACTTATAACAGCTAAACTGTCTTTTGGTAGACTACTATCTAACCTACTCACAGCTACTTACTGCATGCAAACTAATGTACTATTCTGAAAAATGACCTGCATTAAAAATATGTATATTTCTGACTTACTCTCCGACAAGAGGCCTCCATTCTGCTGAAAAGTTCCTATTAAGTACTTATAAGTCAAACAACTCATCAGGGGACTTACTGTACTCCTGCTATGTCTTCAAACTGTGGAACATTATTCCTACTAAAATAAAAATGATTGACACTCTTCTGTGCTATAAACCAGAGCTCAAATGATGCTTGACTTGTTGGGGATATTCCTATGCTCTGCTCGAGGTTGAGACTTCTCCTTAAGCAATGCACCCCTGTTTGCACTCTCCTAATCTCTAATGCCCTTTACTAACTTCAGAATGCTATCTCACACAACTAAGCCCTTCAATAATAACTATTTCTCATTCCTTTATAGCAAAGTGTTTTTCTTCTTATTTAAGACATCTAGTCATGGAAAAACTGCCATAAGATACCTTCTCCTCTACTATTATTTTTAAGAATGTAGTGCTCTGTCAGATTGTATGAAGTCAGTCCAAACTACCCTTTAAATGTATTACAGCATATGACTGTAAATATTATTTACTGTGTATAACTGACCAGTGGGAGGGTGGCTTAATGGCTAAGGTGTTTGCCTTACAAATACAAGGTGCAGGGTTTGAGTCTCACAAGGGATATTTGGTCTGCTTAAAATGGCTCGCAAGGGCTTAGTACTAAACTATGAACCTATGAAATGTCGACTAAAAGGTTGAAAACGTAATGTTGACAAGATCAAAATGTTGCAAACACACCTTCGTTTGTGAATTTGTCCTTACTTGACATTCTTAGAATCCAGTCCTACACTGCACAAGATGTAACATGATGATTTTGTAGGGGGGCAGGCCTCACTGCACCCCCCATGGGGGACTGCATCCCCTGCAAAATATATATTCCAACTCTGAGATCACACTACAGTGGGGGAAAAGTGTAAATTTCCCAATCCCCACTGTACTGCGATCTCTAGTTAAATGACCAACCTCATCTTTGTGAATGCACTGAACATTCACTGAAACGAAACCCGCACAAGGGAAGGATCGGCTACATGGGTCGGCCAACTGTCATTCGACAACCCGTGGTCGCCAAAACTTCCCTTGCCATTTCAAATGTTAACCGGTCTAATTAATATAATATGCAATATGCTTGTCTAGAGAGAAACCATCCAGGAACAAGGTACAAGGCTAGTTAAGCTGTTGCATGGAATAAGAAAGAAAGGCCTTAACAGAAATAAGAAGTATCAGATGCCTGTAGCTTATATGTAGTATATGGCCCACATTTTTCTAATGCACTCCTTTTTACTAAGATTAAATATATCAAGGTACGATATAAATGTGTGATGTCAAGCCTCACATCTAATTTGAACTTAAAAGCTTATGGAAATAAAAAATATATATATATTTTGACTTGTTGATGTCTGATAATCTAAATGTGTGCTAACTATCAAATGCTGCATATTCACACAACATAGTTCAACATATCGAAAACAGATTCTGTTATGTAAACAGTAAGTAGATATTTTTAAAAGTCTTCAAACCTCTTCGCTCTGTCACTCTTTAATGCATTCGTCACCTCATGTATCTTGTTATTCAATAAATTATAAGTCCAAAAATGTCTACTTCTGACATAAATTTTCTCAACTCAGACATTGTAAGATAAATTGCATAGTGTTCAATCTACATAACAAAAGGAAGAAGAACTGGCACAGAAATATTCACACATGCCATCCAACCATATGCCTTCAGTATCTAAACTACAGACAAAAATCTGTTTGCAGCTATTTTCATGATAACTCTGTCACTGGAATTCCATCTTGTCTTCCTAACTGCCTCCACACTGTAATAACAATTACCTTATAATTATGTATACTGGATTTCTTTAAACATTATGCATGTAGACAGACAGACAGAAACACACGTACATACACACACACACACACAGACACACACACACACACACACACACACACACACACACACACACACACACACACACACACACACACACACGCACACACACACACACACACACACACACACACACACACACACACACACCTACACACACACATGGACACACACACACACACACACACACACACACACACACACACACACACACACACACATGAACACATACACACATACACGCACACATGCACAGTTGCACACACACACACACACACACACACACACACACACACACACACACACACACACACACACACACACACACACACACACTGTTACTTGCAATTGTAGCCATATTATTTAATGCTCCTCACAGCAACAGCATCTCACTTATATAAACTAAAGACACTTGGAACAAGTAATGATGGTGACGAGGATGATGATGAACCTTCAGTAATGCAATAACATGACTTATTAAGGTTTAATAAACAACATTGTTTTGGAAGATGAATCTCTCCCTTTACTAGGATTATGCTCTCCTTTTACTATCATGATTTATTTCACTATCAACATGTGACACTAGTCATTTACCTGTTTCAATCTTAAGATTATTCAGCAGTGATCAGATCATGACCCCTGGTGTGGTTCTACACTGATCATACCATTAGCCCCGATTTAACATGAGTAAACATAAGATCCTAATTGCAAATTATCTTGAATTTCCACAGTTAGAATTTTGATTGTAGTATATATCTCCAGTTTAAAGCCCCTCCGTTAAGAGACCATAATTTACAATAAATCTATAGTTTCAATAATAAGTACATTACGGGGTTTTATAATACACGATGTGTCAATTAAAGTCATTTCCATGTAAATTTGTCCATGGTATGGGGAAAAAGAATTACTCAGTTCACAGTCACATTACCCAAAAGATGGTCATAATTTTACGTTTTCTCAAAAATCGTTTCACATGTTTTCTCATAAATCATTTCACAAGCATATAATACTGTTCATAGGATAGGTACAGCCTCAATGTACTCACAAATGGGTTGCCAAACTAGCAATTTTATAATTATTAACATTTCTCATCACAATTAACTTAGTGATTGAATTTTCTATGCCGACATTAACCAATAACAGCTTGTCTCTATGGAAGTGGATTCACTAAAGAACTAATGACAAATCATATGCAGAACAATGTGCACAATAGCAGCTATAGTTAACAAATATAATGCCATAAGTGTTTCCCTGCAAATCAATTCTCAAAGCTCCATATTGTATAAAGTATCATCAAACGGTTTGCTTTCAGCTCAACAGCCAGCAACACTTTTAGCACTTCCACCAACATCAATGAAACCAGAAACTTCCAGACAAAACTAACTCAATATACACCTTTCATGCTTATATTGTATCTTATACAAAAACAACCAAATCTGGTCTTGTTCACATGTACCTGATACGGCTAAGGAAATTACTTTAATATGGTTACCAAATTGAAATTGTAATATAATCCTGAAACACCTATAAGGAAACACAGCTGTACTCTAACTTTAGTATATAGTCTAAAAAACAAAACTTCAATGCTAGAAAAATATGTTAGCCAGGGAGCAACAATAGAAAGTTCATTTTTTTAAGGAAACATCACATAGGTGTAATCTTTAATAGTGTTTTTTTGGGGGGGAAAAGAAACATTAATGGCCCATAAACCAGTAGCCTGTAAAATCACAGCATTATTCCTTTCCCAATGATTGCTAATTTGCAGAACTTCATATACTGGATAGCCATAATCAGGTTTATGATGTTTGAAAGGTTAAGCATACAAAAAAAAAAAACAAATTAAGAATGAATCATCAAACAGAAATGCAGAATAACTCCTAGGAATATCCATTATCTTACAACTGTCTGTGTCTAACTATCTGCCTAGCAGACAGCACTACATTATATTCCAATTACAATGTACTATATGCAAAGCTTGAAAGACAAAGGATTACAGAATACTCTGAGTGAAAGATTGATATTATTTACAAAATCCATTATCCCAACTATATCATCATGCTCCTGCCAGCAAAAGTTATTTTCATTGCATTGTCTGATATTTGAAAAAGGCTACATGTGCTGTAGAATTTTTCCCAGTCTGTGACTTTTCAATCTGCTGACAATCATCTGTTAAAGTCTAGTTTATTTATGTCAACTGAGTTAGTTTCTCTTTTGGAAAACTTGACTCTATATGAACAATTTCTTTGTTTATATTAAAAGTGTAAATTTTTCCAATCCATTTGTTACTCCTTAGTTTAAAGTCTCAGTTTATCAAAAAAAGGTTTTAAAAAGGTGGGAACAGCAGTTTATCCTTTACATATTTTATATGACATTCAAATGACATTCTTTAATGGCATGAAAAAAATATAGCTAGTTGTTTCATTATTCACCCCTAAAATGCACAAAGGCAATCATTCTACAATCTATTTTATTTCTTTTGTTTGTCATTCAAAGCCTAATCCTTGTTGTTTAAAAAACGACAGTTATCAAATTGTAACACAATTATTCTGCATTGCCTCCTGCCATATGTGGTAGCAACAGAGGAAGCCTTTAAGCTTTTTTAATAATGCTACCTTTCATTATGAGACCAGTCAAGTCGCGATTTTATCCCTCATGTAGTCTACATAATTCCACCTTCTGCACACTGTGGAAATCACAGTATCTCACAAATTCTTTCTCTTGGCCTTGTCTTACAAGGATACTGACTTGAATCCAGCTATTGCCACTTTAACATTGAATTCTAAATATCGTTCCCTATCTACAACAGTCTTATGCTTCAAGGATACAATAGAGTTTTACAAAACGTCTCGATAGCATCATCATCATCATCTACATCATCTAGTCTTTCCCTGACTCAGTCAACTTAGTCACAACCTCTCAAAGTTCTGATATGCCAGGCAGAAGAATTACCATATCTGAGCTATCTCAAACTTCATTATTGTTAGTTATTCTGGTAGCCATATAGCCCACTGATTTCGTCTGAAAATTCAGTCACTGGTGCTCATTGCATATATTTCAGCTCTTTTCTCCTGAATAAATCTTCCATGGACCACACAAACTATCCCTTAAACTGCTATTTATAATCTTTTGCAAAATAATATTTTCTCAGGAGCAGCAGAAGGGGATGATCTTCCTAGAAGTACTGTAAGACTTTTCTACTTGTATGGGTCATATTTTGATATGGGAAAAAATGAAGCCAGATAATTAACAAAAAGTCATAAATTAGTAAACGTGCAGAAACCAGCAGATGAGTCAATTCTTATGAGACTTTTTGAATGGTGCAGTACTTTGAATGTTCATGCCAACCTCATCAGATATCATAATATCTTTGACAAAACAGATAGATGATAATGCCTATTACTTTGGTGAGAATATCAAGACAGGCAAACATATTAATATTCTAAAAAAAAACTTGTTACAAAGGCAACTCAACTATGTTCTGTGTGTTTTGTAACTGATCGTACTAGAAGCAGATGTGAGTGAACATGGATTTGAAGCACTGTTTATGTATAAAAGCAGACTAATAGCATATACATCAAGGGCACTAAAAGACTTACAACTAAGGTGTGTACAAACAAAAAAATAAATGCTAGTTTTGTATATGGATGTTAAAAGTTTTATAACTTTGTTTATAGCAAATCAATTTTAGTGTAATCAGGTCACATAGCTGTTGTACTAAACAGAGATTACTTAAAGGATCGAAAAGAGGAATTTGTAGAGAAGAATGTAAACATTATTTGGAGTTATTCTACAGCTACTTAGCTAGTTGAAAAAAAATGAATGATTAGAAAATGCATGAGGAAGATAAGGAAACATAGATATTAAAAGAAGCCATAAAGAATGATTGTTCAGAGCAGACAACAGTATAGAGAGAGAGAGAGAGAGAGAGAGAGAGAGAGAGAAGATCCAAGCATATTATCCATACATTTGTGAAATGTCATGTCTGCAAGACTTGATGAGTGAACTAAATCAAGTGTTACTACTGAGTCATATGACAGACGTTATGTTAGAAAAGCTATATAAATCATGTTTAGGGATTATTAAATGTAAGGAAAGGGCAAGAATCATGTTTTATTAGCTGAATATATCTATAAACAAATAAAGAAACTGATAAAGTGTTGTGAAGCCTGTAATACGTACCATAACTCGAATGAAAAGAGGAACCTGCATTGTATGGCTTTCCAGGTCTTCTTTAAAAGAAATCAGGCATAGATTTATTTCACCACCTTGAGAGGTATTACCTGCTGTGTGTTTCTTTAATTTAATAAGTCAATTAACATTATATAAAACATAAATAATAAACAATGACAGTTTGCTCTATTGAAATACATTTCAACAAGAATATTTTAAACACATTTTAGAATAACGTTATTTATAGTATTTACATGTTTAAATCTGGGGTAGTGTTGCCCTTATTAGATTTGTCTTACCCTAGATTATAGAACTTTAAGGTTTCTGTCTAGTCCAGTGAAAGCTTATATTTTTGTCCACTCATCTCAGTAAAAATATTAAAGCTCTTTTTCCAGCACAGTGGCATAGATAGAAAAAGCTTTGACTTTTGCTAAGGCAACATGGGTCTGATTACTGGCTCAGGGATTTGATGGACTGGCAGGGTGGGATGGCATTCCATTCCTGGGGAGGCAGGGTGGTTGTGGGGGTGATCATGTCAGTAATTCCTGGTAATGGCTGGGAACAGGGGACATATTCCAAAAAAGGGAAAGTATGGTGAACCTTGCTGAGTTGCTGCTGCTGCTATGGAGGCAGTGAGATATGTTGCATATCCCTAATGCACACCTAACCCTTATGTGTAACCATGCAGTCTGCAAGAGGGAGAGTGATTAATGAGGTACACCAAAAATACCCCCCCCCCATTTGAAGGTGACAACAAGATGGAACCATGACGCACCTTAGGTTCCTTGACTAGCCAGAGCACAGATTTGGATAAGTCTGGAGAAGTAAGAAGTGATTGGTAGACAAGGCAATAAATGAAGGCACTGGGGTAGAAGGCTGTAGGATGAAGTTCCTCCTTTGGAACAACCTTTCTATTCACATTAAGCAGAGTCCTTCCATGTCCTTCTTCAAATGCAATTCACATCAATGGATGGAGAGTCACAAATTCACAAATGGGGTAGTACCTATGTCCCTTATAGACAGGGGCATTCTATAAAATACTAAAGGCACATGCCATCTTCTTGTCCCTATGAGACATATATTAGGTAAAATCTTATAAGGACTTTTAAGCCGCTAGCCTAATAATCTCCTATGAACCTATGAATCTATGATCCTGTGAAGCAGGGGGACAAATGAGCTCCAAAAGTATATCAAATCTCATTTGTCTACACTAATGCTTTGTTTGCCACTGTTTAGAGATATTAGATTGAATAACATATAATAAGACCGACTTCTAAACTTCCTGTCTATTACTCCACCCCATTTCTCATCTCATCTCCAGTACCTAATTTAAAAAAAAAAATCATGAAATTTCTTTTTCTGAGACATCCTACTCCTTTAATACAGTCAATAAATGTGCACATTATCTTCCTTAGGAGAATTACATTCCCAGCATTTTGCATCGGTGTTCTTTTTTCATTAAACATTAAAAAAGGGGTTAAAACCACCTATGTAACAGTCTTGTTTATTGATGCCAAATGTATGCCCAGGTTTGTAGGGCATGACATATATCCCATGGTTTTCTTCAATCTGTAATGGTCACGCTGATATTTTCATTACATCCTTAGTCTTTTCATCCAATAAGTCAGAACATACTTACATCTCTACCATTTCAAGCATTCTTCTCCTTCCCATTGGTACAACTTTCATTTTATCTTACTCTTTTTTTTTCCCTACTTTATAGTTCCCCTTTTCCTTAAAATATCTTTCAAATTCAATAACTACCAGCTTCAAATATACCTCTGTTAAAACAATAAAGTTTTCATCATTCTGGCTCCATCTGATGAATTCCAAATTGAGATATTCTTTGCTTAGGTTCACTCACTGAATCAAGTTAAAACAGCTATGTATAGTAGGTAGCATGCTATCCCTCAGTTGCTCTGTTTCCCTCTTGTTTTGTTTTAACATAATTAGTGTTTTGAACCTTGCTCTCGCCATTACAATTTTCATCAAATTTCCAAACATTTTTCTGTATTTTAACTATTTCATCATAACTATGTGGAATAGGTAGAAGTCTTGTCAGATACAAAGTTATGGGTAAACTTGTAACCTTATCTATGTAAATACTCCATTAGAGTTTTACCTTGTGATAATGTCCATGCTTTTCTTTTCAGTTTCCTGAATGCATTTCTCCATTGCATCTTAAAGGTCGTCTCTTCACTTCTTTTTCTATGCAATTTTTGGCCCCATGCCTGCAGACAATCAAGCCTCCCCCTGATCAGATATGCGCTTTTGTTCCTTTTGTCCAGACATTTTACCCAGCATTAAAGTAGGTGCTACTAAGCAGGTCTGTTATTCAGACAGTCATGTTGTTATGAGTTCTACCATCTTAGTAATGATGGCATATGTTATGATCTTACCTCACCCTCTGGTCAGGGGGACAGGGGATCTACAATGCTTTCCCCATATCAATGTACACTCTTGCACACCCATTAAGAAGTCTACCGTCCATTACTGGATTGTTGACACTAAAGCCAGTTCCTAGGCCACATATCTGTATCGCAGCCCTTCTTCTGAGAAGACCTATATAGAATGCATGTATGATGTGACTAACTCCACCCTGATCTCACCCTTAGAATGGAATGCCCATCCTCCCCTGCAAGCAATATCAAACACTTAATCCAATAATCGAACTTGGGTCATGTGGGCCAAAGTTAGGACTTCATCCCTCTATGGTGTTGGCACAGCCTTTCCTATATGAAGTATAAATAAATTGGATTAGATTTCTATTGTATCAAACCACAGTTACCTAAACCCCTTCCATATCCTGCTCTAGTAACTATTGTCTTTTCTTTGATGAAATATAAAAGTGAACATTCTTTAAAATGTCTGGATATCTTTAACAGTATTGGCAGGATTCTATCTGAATAAAATCATCATGAAATAATTTAAACCAGGATCTAGTTTTTCCTACTTGGAAACTATCTGTTTTATTTCCTGAATTGAAAAGTGAGCTTTTTAATAGCTAGTATAAATAATGCAGAAGATAATATAGCAATAACCCATGCCTGGGTGTGGGTAATGCTGGATTTACCCACGGCTGGTGTGGTTTGGTCAGAAGGGCGAAGCCCGAGTGGCCAGACAAAGTCAACCGTGGGTAAATCCAGCATTACCCACACCCAGAAGTGGGTTATTGTTATTATACAATGACATTATTTAAGAAAAAAAATAATTACTTTTCTTAAATAATGGCATTGTATAATGCCTCCTTGCTGCCCTTCCGCAGCTGTCTGGTATTCTGCGACAGTTCTGATGTACTGCGCATGCATATGCCTATGCAGTACATCACAGCTGTGGGCAAAAGCAATGGAGAAAGCAAGATCTCCATTGCTTTTTACAAACTGTTTCACTATGTTAAATGAGTTTAACATAGCGAGACAGCTTTAAAAAAAGCAACGGGTCTCCATTGCTTTTTTTAAAGCTGTCTCGCTATGTTAAACCCATTTAACATAGCAAGACAGTTTTGAAAAAAAGCAACGGAGAAAGCAAGATCTCCGTTGCTTTTTACAAACTGTCTTGCTATGTTAAAGGAGTTTGAAACAATGGAGATCTTGCATTCTCCGTTGCTGTAAAAAAAGAGTTATAGTAATGGAAAAAGTCCGGGCGACCGGACCTTTTTCCATTACTATAACTCTGATTTACAACGTGCACGCTGCCCAATCAGCGTGCACGTTTTTGAATATTAATGGGGGGGGGGTCGTTGTATAATGGACAACTTTGACTATTACCCTACGAATGTTTATATTAATTGTCATGTTATTATTAATTAAGAAATCTGAATCTGTGTTTCCAGTTGGCATATAAGTTTTGAATGCAGGTACCATCCATACTAAGTTTATGAACTATGAACTTATGAACTAGAATGCTGTATGAATTAAAATTTGCAATTTGCAAATGAAAAAAAATTTCTCCCAAACCATGTAAGCCATTCTTTCAAAGCTGCCCTTGACAGTAATGTGATATCTGAAGGGGAATAATTGCATTGAAAAATACTAGTTGATTCTGCAATCATGGCAATATGTTGCCTTTATTATGTGTATCATTCATGGAATACATTTTGTATTTCTGTTGCTGGTTTGCTTTTTAAGCATTTAATGTTTTTCCACTGTTACTTGACACCAACATTCTACTGGTAATTAATGAATTTATACTAAATTTTCTTAAACCTGTATTTCATTATTGTAATTGTTATTCTTTGTATTACATTTTGTAATTCTTTCTTTCTTTCTCTATAACATTTCTTGATTTCTGGCTAGAAGGGGCAATAAATGTTCTAGCCTGTATATTTATCTGCATAACTTTTTAATTAATAAATACATCAGTACAGCTGTATCTGCATGCATGTTGCTTGCATTCCAGTTTACTTCATTGTGCACTGCATTCCGGTTAAATCCATATCGTCAGTCTTACTTTGCTTCCTGTAGGAAACGAGTCAAGATCTTGGCTGAAAAATGTCTTTGGAACAGGCCAGTTATAAAGACCCATGGCAGCCTGGGAATAACTAGCAGTTGCATCATTATAACCAGTCAGAAATGTATAATGGTTATTAATAAGATGCAGTGCATGGCAGCTGTATAGATAGGGACATACAAAATAGGAGATGCTTCCTTTCAGCTCTTACCAGTTTCACACGATTCAAACTGAGTTAGTTGGTACCTTAAAGATCTATTAAACTATTTTCATTTACAGTTTTTGACATAGTACACCTTATACAGATAACATGAACAAAACATAAGAAAACAAAACAAATACATCCTCTTTTTTCCTATTTTTTCTTACATGGGGTCAGGGTATTGTGTCTACTGTTGTCACCTCTCTTGCTTCAGTGACACTCTCCTATCTTTTTTGCCAGTCATGCCTGACTGTTGTAGGGCTTTCCTCATACAATTTCTTCACATATTGGCTGAATGTCTTAATTTCAACTTGCCTCCTTCCTATCTCTCCTAAACTGTCTTCACTAAATCATCTTCTGCTTTACTAAATATGAGCCGAAACTACCTTAATGTGTTTTTTTGTGTTCTTTGATCTTCTCTACAATTGGGGCTGCTTTGGCTTCTACTCTGATATCCTTATATGTTTGTCTGTCTCACAGTGTCTATCCTAGAGCCTTTCTCAACCATCTCATTTCCTTTACCTCTAACTTCCTTGACTACTCTATATTCACTGCTTATGTTTTTATACCATTCAGAAGCACCGTCCACATCAATGTTTTGTGCACCTTAATTTTCAGCTTCTTTGCTATTCCTCCATCACACTCTACCACTGACACTCTGTGCCATTTGACTGCAGTCATATGGTCCTAGCTTAGACCTCACCATTCAGACTTCCCTTACTAAACCACCCATACCAGATGCTTAAAACTGTTAACCTGTTTCACTATTTACTTTTCAAGCTCAATTTTCACCTTCTTCTGATTCCCCTATTTGCTGTCAAGACAGCAGTTTTGTCTGTTCTGTGCTTAATCCCATGTGCCTGGAGTTCTGCATTCCATTCCTCTATGATTTGTTAAAGTTTCTGTTCAGAGTCTGCTTACAATGCAGCATGGTTGATATACAGTAGTTTTGTTGATCTGTCTCTTATGATCTGTTTGGTAATGTAGTTGGAGGTTGGCATAATGGTTAAGGTATTTACTAGTATGAACTACAGTGGGTTCAGATAATCTTGATTACAGGACAATACCATCATAGGAAGTTACTAGGCTAATGGCTCTAGGGGCCTTACAAGACTAACCAAGTTCTACCCTTTTTTCCATGATCAGCACCTATTGCCCTTGTCCAAGAGGGGCACATGTGGAACTCCTGGGGTGAATTTATGGTTACCCATCCAATGAGGTGCTGTGTTTGACATGAAGTAGGAGTCTGTTCCAAAGGTGTGGTAACCTCTGGGAGACAAGTTTGTCCATCCAGCAGGTTCTATTAATGTCGATGCACACTCACTACCATTTGGAGCTCCTCTCTGAGTGAAGACTTTTCACACTTATGCCATTTTGTCCATGTACACATCCTGAACTAATTCTACCAATGTTTCTGGGATTGGAACCATCACAGCATTGCCAACATCAAATTTCTTGGGACCTTGTCATATACTTTCTACTAGTCTAGGAATGCTTATTTGGATACTTTCCTCATCTCCAGCTTCTTCTCCACTATCAGGATCACTGCTGACATCATGTCAGTTGTGCTATATCCTGATTAGAATCTGAACTTTTAATTTACCATTTTATTTTTTAGAATTCTGCATACTCACTTATCAATCATACTTTCCAGCACTTTCATGCAATGTGATACCTCTGTACTGCAAACATTTGTGGATGTCCACTTTGTTCTATGATGTCATTAGAATGCTCATTCTACAGTCATGTGGTATACTCTTGTCTCTCTCTCTGTCTCTTACTCCACACAACTGTAAGTACCCTTAGGAGCACTTGCTCCCTAACACCGTGTTCATATCTATTGTGACTTCCTCCTGACCTTGTTGCCTTCCTTGCCTTCATTTTACTTAGTGACATTGTTACTTTTAGGGTGGGATCTTTATCCTCTTTCAAATACAGTAAATAAATATATGTATAAATAAAGGTGTTAAAAATTACTCGTTATAAATCTAAGTTACAAACCAGATACAAAATTGCAATGTTTTGTTTATTTAAGATGTTGTCTGTTGCTCTCATCTCATTACCTTCTATACAGCAAATTTTAGTTTTATAAAGTGCAACTTACATCTTTTAATTTTTTTAGATCAAACAAACAGTGTCTCTTTCTACTGAAGCAGCTGAAATTTCAATGCACAATATTGAACTTGTCTTGAACTTCTGATAGGTTGTTCAGTTTTTTTTACCATAACTTTCTGAAAAACACAGACTGCCGTATGGCATAATCTTTAGTACAGAAATAATGGTGAGAGAAGATTAATTTCTTCAAAATGGCATTGATGTTAAAGTTTAAACCCGGTTTTAACTTCTTTCTGAGAAGTTTATTTCGGCCACACATCATTATGTTGGAAAAAACAACTACTAGTCAAACTGCAAATAAAATGTAACTGGGTGTATGCAGTTACTTTTTGGAAATGTAAACCATATAACTTCTATGAATATTAGATGAAAATACGTTCTTATATATAATGAGTCTGAATGACTTTCCCTACTCTCAGAAACAATTTACATGAAATAACATTCAGGGGAGCTAAAATATACAAGCTGCAAAATTTGCAATGTTAAATTGAAAAAAGTCATTTCATAGAGCAGAAGATGTGGATAACACTGTGACATGAACAAGATTTCCTTTGTATAAGTTACTTCCTATTTTTCATCTACTGAATATTATACATACAGTGCAATTTGAATATAGAAAGTTTAACATCATTGCCCAATTCCCAGTAATGCAAAAGTAATGTAAATACTTGTATGCCTATGAATACAGGAATATTTCTGCAAATTTACTAAGCTTTAATTAGCTAACCATTTAAACATCACAAAATTAATGTACTATGTCTAAGGAAGACAATGATCTTCTGAAATAGATTATGTTGATCTTATTTATTATTTTGCACAGCCATTTCAACATTAAAACAAATAGATTTGCTAAAGCTTAGTTATCCATTGGCAATGCTGACATTAAATAGTGTAATAAAAGAATAACTGAGATTTGCAGCTTGGAGGCTCTGTAAATATAAATGTCTGGAAAACAACTTAATAATTATTCTTTGCTTTGTCTACAAGTGTGTTTAGGCAACAGATGGCTCTACAGAAACACTGCCTGTCTCTGGTATAATGTACGATAATTTTGTGATTCTTTGTAGCTAAAGGAGGCTGATGCGACATCATGTGAGTACATTATTTATTACATATAGAGAGAGAGAGAGATTCTAATTTTATCAGCAAACTGACACTGTTTGGGGTATTGCATGCTAAATAACACATGAAGGTTTCAGGCAGTAGCTTTAAAACAGATTAAGTGAACTAAATCATGATCCACTGACAAGTCTTAGAGTCAGAGTTACAAATTCTATTGGGGTTAGATGTTTCAACTCTGGCTTTTCATTACAAAGTGTGTGCACAGTAAACTATAAAATTATGATGCTGCTAACAAATTTTTAATTAGAGCTAACGGCAGCTATGAAACTAAGACAAGTTATACTGTGAAACAATGTGCTAATGAACTAGTACTTGATATAGCAGGTCTGACAGCAAAGAATGAAAAGTAAGTCATGTCACAGGGGTTCCAGAGGAAAACAAATGTAGAAGGTAGACTGTAAATATTTTTTTATAACACCACTGGTGACAAATGCATTATATGTAAAAAGAATGCCATTTTCTGACTCTGAATTTATAATTTGTTTTCATGAATTATGGGACATTTTCATAAAACTGCTGCTGTCATTTGTATTAGGATGTATCGGCTGTCGGTGTTTTAATACATATTACCATTCAAGCTTTTAATGTGTGAAACTTGTCTACTTAAAATGTACCAAATGCCTGTGCAACTGTCCTTGTTTTTCTGCATCACACCATTTGTTATTTGATTATCAAATGTGTATCTCTGTCATTTTAAAATTATACTTATTTTACTATAGAGCTTTCCTCCCTGATCCTTGGCTCATTTGACAGGATTCATATATATGTGCCATTATGTTCAAGTGTTTGTGCATATCATATGTTTACTAGAAATGCATGTGTATATGCAGCTGAATACCTGTGCTATAATGACATGCTATAATAAAAGGGCGAATGTAAGATCATGAACCATTTTCAGCAAGAGTTACATACAGAAGACCAGTTATGATGTAATAGTGTCCATTAATGAGGCAGTCTATGCATATATGGCATTATTTTGTGCATCTACCACTAACCATATTACACATGTTCTAAATGACTACACATCCAATATGGTGGATGTGCTCCTTATATACATTTTTCAAGCCCCATGCACATTTGACTTTTCATGCTTCAATTTCTATATTTATTATTTTGTCAAAATACATTTATTCTTAGCCACAGAAACATGGCTAAAACCATACATTAAAAGCTCAGAATTCCTTTACATGCATCTGCTTAGATAGGTCACACAAAAATGGTGGAGGGGTTGCACTGATCTAACCCAACTCCTTCAACATAGTCACATACAACTCAACCATATCCAGCTTCTTCACTGCGGAAATCTTAATAACCTTCCTAAAACTTAATGACAACAAAAACCTCTGCATCATTGTCCTCTACATTCCCCCTGGCAACAATATTCTCATACTAGAGGAAATCTTAGCTTGGACATCAAACAACATAACTACAGAAACAGTAATTCTTGGAGATGTTAATATTAGTTGGTTAGGATTCTCCCAGCAACACTCCCCAACAAACATCAACCTATATAACTACAGCCAGCTAATTACTGATATTACCAGACCTAACCGAAACAACAGTGAGACAATTCTAGATTGGATCATGGTCTCCCACCCCAATAAAATATCCAGCACAGGAACCCTACCAAACAGTATCAGTGACCACTCACCTGCCAATATAATTTGTAAAACCACATCCTCCTTAAACAGATGTCAATTTAGAAATACCAGAGACTTATCACATTTTTGCCCCACTACCTTTTACAACTCTAGCATTAACTGGGATCCCTTAAAACTATTTCATTTGATGAATCAGTTGAATTTTTCAATTCTACTTTCCTTAACATCTTAAACAATCTTGTTCCACCCCCCCCCCCGGCTAAAATGCATAAAAGTTAGGCACGCTTCATGGCTGACAATAGCAATCAAACAAAGCATGGCTTCTAGAGACAAAGCCTGGAAGCTTTGGCATGAGCACAAAAATCCCTCTGATCTTGTAACCTATAGAAACTTTTGCAACCAAGTCAAGTGCCTAGTTTTTAAGGACAAAAAAGACCACTACCATAATCTACAAAACCAAAACAAATACAACCCAAAACAATTCTGGAGCTCAATTAGCAACCTACTTTCTCCTGATCAAACAATAACCCCTGCCCAAATCCAGTAAAAAACACAAAAAAACATTGAATTAGCCACTCTCTTCAACACATATTTCATAGACATCATAGCTAATTTACCATCAATTTCCATCATAACCAGCCTAATCCATCAGAGCCCCCATCTACTAATACCTCCTTTCCCCACTCATATAACTTCTCTCTAGCACCTATCCCTACTGCCACAGTAAAGAAACTACTTCTCATATTAAAACCTTGTACTACTGCCCCTGACAACCTGCCCCCAGAATTCCTTCAAATAGCTGCAAACTCCATTGCCTATCCTGTCAGCTTACTTCTTAATAGTTCCAATAAAAATTCTTATGTTCCCTCAATTTGGAAAAAGGCATTCATCCTCCCACTGCACAAAGGGGGTAACAACACAGACATCACCAACTTTAGACCCACCGCCATTCTTTCTCCCATTTCAAAAATCCTGGAAAAATGTATCCACAACCAACTCCAAAACTTTTTACTCAGCAATAACCTACTATCACCAACCCAGCATGGTTTTAGACCTGGGCATAGTACAACTACAGCTTTCATATCTTTCTGTGACTCTGTCAAGCAGGCTAGAGACACTGGGAACCTTGTCTCCTCACTACGTCTTGACCTTTCCAAAACCTTTGATACTATTTTCCATTCTCTTCTTCTTAAAAACTGCCCAACTTAGGAATCTCTCCTTCCACCCTACACTGGTTTACTAACTACCTCACAGACAGGCAACAAGCCACTAAATGGCTACTCTCTTTCTCTCCTTTCCTCAACACTATCACTGGAGTACCCCAAGGATCCATCTTAGGGCCTCTGCTCTTCAGCATTTTTATCAGTGACTTTCACTCTACTCTAACCCATGGTACAGTCATCCAGTACACAGATGACTCTACTATCATCTGCACTGCTAATTCTTCACCTGAACTCCTGAACCTTACCCAGTCAGCTCTTAGCTCCACCAAAACATGGATGGCTAACAACCACCTTGCCTTAAGCCCTAAGAAAAACAAATTAATGCAATTTATACCTAAGAAGTCCACTACCATAAAAAAGACTATTTTACTGTTCCTGTTCTCTCCCAAGATAACACTACCATCGAGGTAGTCATACATACTAAACTCCTAGGGGGCACTATAGATGAACACCTAACCTTTGACTTGCACATACATAGCAACATTAAAAAAACACACCAAAAACTAGGCATGCTATACCGTCACAAAACTTTCCTAAATTATTCCTCAAAACTATCCATTGCCTCTTCCTTCTTCCTCCCATCACTTTTCCATGGTGCTCCTCTCTTCACCAACATACAGGCCAGTCTTAAATCCAAACTAGACTCATACTATAATAAAATTGCCAAGTTCATCACAAATAGATAACATTTCTCTCACCATTGCACCTCTCTGCAACTACTAAACTGGCTGGAACTTCCTCATCATCTTACATACATACAACTAACAACTGCCCACAAACTAATATTTAAACCATCTACCTTTCCTTCCCCTTCTTCTCTATTTACCTTATACCACCCTAACAGACCACTGTGCTCTGAAAATCAAATGCTTTTACAAGTAGAAAAACCTAACCTTTCCACTGGTTAAATGCTCCACTCAATTTCCACTGATAGACTATGGAACTGTCTCTTTCCCCCGCTCAGATCCATTAGTAATGCTTCCTTCCTCAAAATATCTTTTGAGATATCACCTCTCCTCCAAATGGCTTTGCTCTTGTGCTAGCTCCTCACAACCTATAACCTGAACTCATCTCTCTCCTGCTATTCCTTTCTTCAGTAAAAAGGTAGTGTTTGACTGTGCTAAAACAAAATACTGTGAAACTTGTTGTTGTAGTATTCTATTCTGTTGCTATTTACTATTCAAATGTATGCATTGTTTTTAAATCATTGTTCTTAATGTTTTCTATTCTGTTTATGTATTATTCATTGTGGAGCTTTTCTCCCTGGACGTCCACTAAAAATGGCCCAGTAGACCTTCCCGGTAAACAAATGCAGAAAATAAATAAATAAAATAAATAATAACTATTCTTACCCGTGTCCTGTAGTTGTGGTGGTGGTGCTGCGGTAGCATTGTCGCCTCACAGTTAGACGTTGCCCGTTCGATTCTCAGTTAGAGCATCTTCTGTGTAGCGACATGCATGAATGGGCGTTCCTTCGTTGAAGGTTGCAAGTTAGGCCCGGCAAGCCAGTACGTAAAACTCTACTACCAATCATTAGCGGACCAGAGTTCCGCTGTGGTGACCCCTAACTGGGAAAAAGCCGAAAGACACAAACAAACCCGTGTCCTGTAGTTAACACATTTCCTACAAAACAACAGCTATGTATGTTTTACCTACTCACCATTAGCATTACAACCATGCCCATCTACTGATGACTTGTAATGATAAGGTTGGAAACAACATCATTCTGATACAAGCACACTAATTGTTACGACCTCAGTGTTGTACACTGACCAGGCTTCTTGGAGACAGATATTCACAGTCTGTTGAGGTACAGTTTCAGTTTGCTTTCTCACCTGCATTTCCAGATTTGATCATAGCCATGCTTCTGGATGTTAGGGTCACTGTACTGAAAAAGCGCTGCTGTCTAAAAGTGGGAGATGCACATGTTTAATGTTAGTACACTACTAATACTGCTGCTTTTATAGGTTATCAAGTAACTTCAGACATAAACCAAATTAACTACTTCAGGTGCAAAAATGGTGGCCTGTTTAAAATGTTAGAGGTAAGGCTTTTAATCGTGCTACTGACAGAAATCTGGACTTACTTAAATGTTTTGGTTTGCTTGTATTAATTATACAGTATGCTATGAATCATTACTATAGATAGTTTAAATGGAACTATTGCAGCAGTTAAGTGGCAAAGGCAAGTATAAAGCAGGATCTGTTGAGCTGACAGTGCATATAAACATGCACAGATGCATGGATTCACTGATGCATGTGTAATATTGATCACTGCCTGTATTCTCTTTCTTTGAAGAAATTTGTACATCAGTTCATATTCTGATCAAATACTGATGTAACAAAATCTACAACTTCTAAGAATACACTAAATGCTTAATGCCAAAGACTGCAGTTTTATTAGCAGCTTCAGCACAGCAAGTTCAAATTTTATTCCTACATTAGTAGTCCCACATTAAAAAAGTATTACTTTGGCACCATGTACTCTGTTACCAAACAGTTCTTTTGATACTGATTCTTAGGTAGACATCACTTAAATACTAAAGGGATGGAAAATGTGTTATGCAAAGAATCATGCATATAACATTTCTTTGATTTTTCTTGCTACTTCTTGTGTGTGTCAGATTTTATTTTCCATTTCCTTCATCTTTATGGCAAAACATATTGGTTAGTTGATACTATTCAATAACTGGACATTTTTAAAATAGTGTTGTGGGACAGCACTTCAAAAGGCTGATGACACAGAGAAATAGTTTAAGAATTCCCTACCCACAATTTAAAAGGCACAGTACATTAATACAATCCTCATTTCAGGTCAGAGGAACAGTGTTAACAACTCAATATATCTTCTACGTTGTGCAGTCCAGTCATGTTTAAGAATCGCATTTCAATACCTTTTTAAGCAAGGCCACATATTTGTGCCTGGACTCATGCTTTGAACTTGAGTTTCCAATAAATGTTCACTCTTGCTTATCTAATGTAATGATTTTACCCTTTGATGCATTGGTTCCTTCATTCTTCATCTGCCCAGCTGTCTTTTAACTGCCATATTTGATCAGACATCACTTCAGTTTCAATTACATACTCGGAGAAGATAGTTCATTATCCAGCATACTCAGTGTTATATTTTTTTAGTATACAAAAATCTAATTCAAAGTACCTCAAAAAGATTTTAGTGTATAATAAACTGTAATATATATATATATATATATATATATATATATATATATGTATATATATAATTATATAATATATATATATATATATGTGTATATACATATATATATATATATATATATATATATATATATATATAATTATATATATATGTATATATATATATATATATATATATATACATGGAAAATATTGTCAGTTTATCCAGTTCACTATTATCATGAATATTTAGGGACAAATTACATTTATTTCCATGTATGACATGTTAAGAAAAAGGACAGCTGTACTTGTAAGAACATAGCCTGAGAAAAGTCATGTAGTTATATTATGTGGCATTTTAAAGTATCATTCAAATTTAGATTTTCTTATGGTCAGCTCTGTACTAGAAATGTAATGCAGAAAAAGTGCATTGTTGCAGGAGAGTGTAGTACACATGTTGAGACTGAGATATGATGGGAGTCTTTCTATTTGGTGAAGTTCACTTCAGTCAGAAGTGGATTTGACTGTAACAATTATGCTGCAACTATTTTCAGTGGCAAGGGAGGTTTCTCATTTTCCACTGTTGTACAACATAGGAATTCAAATATATATATATATATATATATACATATATATATATATATATATATATATATGTATATCTTACTCTTCCTCCCCCAAATATCTTACTAACCACAAATCTACCTTTGCTATTAAATCTTCTAACAACACAATTATACAACCTGATATCCACACAAAACTTCTTGGAGTCATAATTGATGATGAACTGAAATTTAACCTGCACTTACTCCAATGTATAAAAAAAGACACACCAGAAATTGGGGCTACTGTATCATAATAAAACATTTCTAACCCACAATGCTAGACTCACACTAGGACAAGCATTCTTCCTTCCCTCCCTCCTATGTGCCGCCCCAGTGCTCACCAACATCCAAACTACAACCCTAAACAAACTCCAACAAACTTACCACAAAACTGCTAAATATATCACAAACTCTCCTTACAATGCTCATCACTGTATTGATCTAAACTCTCTCCAACTACTTGAGCTCTCCCAGCAACTCCAGCTATCTCAATTTCAAATGCTACACAACATCCTTTACAAACCTTCATCCTGTCCATCTCTTTCATCCTTTATCTCCACCTATACTCCACCTCGGACACTCCATACCTCTAACCAGCAACTACTTGACATCTACCAACCTAAGAAAACAGTTGTTAAAGTACTATATAAATTTTCTGTTGCCCTCACTTGGAACAAACTTCCGTTAAACATACATACCATCACCCACCCATTACACTTTAAAAATGAACCATATGCTCAACTCCAAAACTTGTCCCTGCCATGATCCAAAATAAACAATTGCTTTTTAGCAATTAAGATGGAAAATTCTCTTATGTAAATACATGACCGCTTTGTATAAATATTGTGTTTTTTGTCATATCCTGTATGCTCTCTATTTTGTTTTTACTCATGCTGTATTAACAGATTTGTTATTTTGATCCTTGTACTAGCTCTCATTGATGTATGTACTTAAAACTTTTTAACTGCAATATTGATTTCCACGTAACTGTTTTTTGGAGCTTTTCTCCTCGGGTCTCCACTGAAAATGGGCCTCAAGCCCTGTTGGACTAACCCAGTTAACAAATGTCAATAAATAAAATAAATTACAAAAAAAAAAATATATATATATATATATATATATATATATATATATATATATATATATATATAAGTATAGTGGTTGCAGAGAGGGCTACCCAGGGCGCAGGGGGGTGGGGCTTGCTTCTCTTCAAAAAGATTACCTCCAAGTTTCACATAACGTTGTTTTGGCATAATTGTTTCAGTGTAATCAATTTTCAATTCAAATTCATTTGACCAATCAACGTGAATCTGCTATGACAAACTATACTGCATGAGAGAATGAAAATTCCAAACTTTCAAAATTCTTTCATTTGTTTTCTGGCTATGATTAAAGGCATAAACAAAGAAAACAAATGCAGACTTTGTCCTACACCAAAGTAAATAAAAGAATATACAGATTTTGTGAGGAGACACTTCTGTCCCCCAGCAAGGTACAGAGGTTACACTTCTAGCACCCATTTTACAGGGCCCTCTTCCTTCAATTTGAACTCATGTAGGAGGTACAAGAAATGTAGGAAAAATCAACAAACAATGTGAGGTAAAGTGCATTTTTTAAATATTATATTGTGACAGTGCAAATAAAATCTTCAAGGTCTTTGCAGAATTGATCAAAGGCAAGGCAGAGCCAATGTCTTAACAGGTACTGTATTCACTTTTGATGATGAAAGATCAGGAAGACGTAGTTTATATTTCCAGAAACAGTGGGAGTTACTTCCAGTTATTGACCCTACAGTACAGCATAAAGGGTATTACACTTCTGAGTGTATTGTCCTTCAAATGAAACATTAAACTGAGGGACCAGCTACCAGAGCTGGTGGAAGCTCAAGGGTGCAGAACATCATATGGCACTTACAAAGCGAGTACAGGAATTTCCAAAGTGACTTGGCAGAATTTCCTCTATTTACTCCAAATACAGTCTGGGGTCATCTCTGAAATTAGATCACTGCCCTTGTTGCACTAAGCAGGCCAGCAAGAGTTAAACAATGAAAATGTTCATCACCACAATGAAGTGTCACAGATATTATGAACATACAGAAAATAATTACTGGTCTGCAAACTTTGAATCTGAGTTATAGTTAACAAAGCCAACAATGCCCTTCTAGAATACCAGTGAAAGGAAGGCAGATTCTCCACCACACCTCATAATGACGTCACTAAGTTCAGGTAGTTAGTATGAAACACTGGCATAATACATGTCTTCCCTTGCATAGCTGTTCTAATAGCTGAGTTATGTTGTCAACTGAATGAAAGAATTTGCTATTACATTCTGATAGGCAAGGGATAACAAATTCTGCTTTATTTGCTCCAGTTGTTGAAGAAGTACTAGAAATCACATCTCAACAAACAATGCATTCCAGGGTACATTCATTATGTTACTGAAAGAATGTGCCAAAGCGCACTGCAATGAGGCAGTCAGGTAACGAGAGAAAAGAAGAAACAGAAGGTGAGTAACATGTATTATGTTTTTCCTAAATTAATATTACCTGGTAGCATAGATCTGAGTTATCAGATGATGGTGAAGAAGAAAATAAAGGCATAATAAAGCATCCAAAAGTGTATTTGGAATAGTATAGGTGGCCAGGTTATTATATATTAGCTATTAGTTAAGAATCCGATGTAGTGACATGATCACCACTGCAACAGAATTAGAGGAGCAAGTACAAGTCAGTGATTTACAGTACAGGTGTAGTAGGAGTTATGTCAGCACTTGGATCGTACAAGAATTGCTGTGTGCAGGTAAGCAGATTTAATGTATATGCTGGGATAAAAAAGGGTGACATTTTCTAAAACCAACTACTGCTCATTTGAAGATGTACAGGGTACTCTACAAGAGAATGGTCTCTTATAAAGCAGCACACCAAGATCAAAATCCCCTTCTGAAATGTATCCAGGGCAATGCATCAAAATGAAGCAGAAGAAAAGCAAGGAGACAGCTAAAAACACTAAAGTTTCACCAGAGTGGCATATAATTATTTGTCATACATCTGTTCTGGAAGATGCACACATGCTATATATCTATGTTGTCATCTACATCCATTAAACAGAAACATTCACTGCATTATTTCAACCAAGGATGCCATCCATCAAAATAATGATCATAGTTTAGTCAGAGTAGTGTAGATGAAAATGTTACAGAATTACAGGTTGGTAATATGTTTGATTATTGAAGTACACATTCTTCTAGTCAAAGCACACATTCATTAATTTCAGATTTAGTCTTAAATACTTATTGCAGCCTGCCCCTCCTGTTATTACAGCACATCCCAGCAACAGTTGTGTCTTTCGGCTTTTCCCGGGTAGGGGTCGCACAGCGGAACTCCGGTCTGCTAATGATTGGCAGTAGATTTTTACGTGCCGAGTTGCCAGCCCTGATGCACAACCTTCAACGAAGGTACGCCCATTCATGCATGTCTCCACACAGAAGACGCTCTAGCTGAGAATCGAACGGGATAATGTCTTACTGTGAGGCAACAACACTACCGCAGTATGGCACCCAAATTCATACTGAGATTCAGTTACCATTTCATTGTTGTAAACAAATAAAATGTATCCAAGCATTTCCTTCTAGTAGTAGCAGTTTGATCAATGGATCAGCAGTTTGATGGGGTACACTTCTGTAAATTTACAAGTACTACACAGAACATTAAGGTGGCTGTGAGCTGCTAATAAGCTTATTCACTGCCACATGCTAGAAGAAGTAAGCTCTTGAACTCCCACTAGCCTGAACTCCTGCTTGTACATAGATCTCCCATATCCAACCCTGTACAACTGTTTAGCCCTACCCAAGCATAAACTGTAACCCTAAAACTCCCACCCATTTCCCAACCAGAATCCTTACTCCCTTATCCTAAAGTTCTGTTTCCCCAACCTAACCCTTACCTGTTGCCACCTGTTTCTCCTACAGGTTTAGATGCTAGGATAAATAAGTAATAACATTTACATACTCAAACTTCAATCTGTTATTCTCAGATAAAATATCCTGTAATATCAAATATACAGTCTGGGACTTCACACAATATATATAAAAAGAAACAAAGAGAATACAAATGTTCTTGTAAACAGAATAGAATAACCATTTTAATTCATCATACTGCTCTTTAGAGAGCTAGGCTAGTGGTTCATCTCATAGAATTGTTCCACACATTTGCTCTCAGAACTAGACTTTTTTCTCGATTGACTGTTCTAATTCACCCTTTCATATCATGCTTCTTCTCCTGACTTCCTTCCACCTGTTATTCCTTTCCAATTTACTCTTGTACTTCCTACTCCCATTTTTCAGTATTTATCTTTCTACAGAGAATACAATTCTACTAAATCCTGTCTTTATCCCTTTCCTTATTTTACACTGATTTAGACTAATATATTCCATTATCTGTACAAATATTCATGTATATATTTTATGTTGTTTCTGGTAACTTTAGCTATTATTAGAATCATTTCATTATTTTGCCTGCATGTTCTGGTTAATAAATTGTATCATTGTGTTAGTTTTATTCTAAAGTATGATGCAGTTTGCGTACTACTCCTTCATTGCTAGCTGTTCAGTTTATCTTGTTCATTTTTGTTAGGTGCTTTTTTTTCTAACTTCCTGGACAGCTGAACAGATGTTATCTTTGTTATCTTAACCTCTGTATGAATAATTTCTATTCAGCTTGTTTCCTGCCTCTGGTCAGGGCTATGAAAGAGTTGTAACAAATTCACATATCCATTTATCAAAAATAATAAAAAACTAGCTAAAAAATAAATAAAGCCTACCACTGATAAAAGATGTCATGGCTTGTACTATTACACAAATTATAGAGAAAGGTGGGTCTCAGGCATGTAATTATATAACATTTAAGTAACATCTGTGATGTATATTTTATGCATTTCCCTTTGCCATCTTCTATGCCGATTTTAAACTTAACACAGATCTAGCTTATAGTAGCAGAGATATTTTGCATCTCTTTCAGTGAAACAGCATTTAAATGGGTACTTTACTATAACTTATTGAATTGCAGCACAGTTCTGTATGCATCATGGCATTTGTGAGTAGCTGCCAGCACTTCATATGTTCACCATGTTCCCTCATGATAAGGAAGTGAACATGAAACTTAAATGCTAAGAGAAAAACTACTACAAAGCATTGTATTCTTGCTCAGATTTAATTATCAGTTAAGCAGAGTTGCCATTGCCAGATGACTGTCAGAATCCTAATGACAGCTGCCTGAATTCATAAAACTAATTCGCTCACACAGTGCAACTAATATTTTTAGAATACATTTGATTCTTTCAGCTCAATTAAGAAGTCCTGGATGACTTTTGTTCGGCAGCAAGTGTACTAATATTTGTATACACAATATCTATTTAATTAATGAGGTTATTGGGTTCTTCAGGGGCTTGAATCAAAGATAATGTCATCATAGCAGCACTGTGATATACATATTATAATATGTAATTTGAAATTAATTTTCTTGGATCGTCATATTTTATGCAGTGTAATTTATTCATTTTCAGTTCACATGTAATAAAACATGCCATTAGTAGCACTTCAAACAGATTGTTAATCATTTTCTTTAATTCTACATACGCATTCCACACCTGTCTGTGAAAACATATTGCTGGAAGCTAAAATAGTGCTATTAGAGATGAATACTGAATTATCTGGTCAAATTATATGACATGTAGAGCAATTACTGCAAATGCACATTTTTAGATTTCAGCCATGGAAAAAATCTAGTTCCTTTTCTTCCTTTTCTGCACTTCAAAAGCTGGAATTAAATAACATATAAACATGAGTTATTAGTAACTTATCCCCAAATGGCTTACTCAAAATATTTCAGAATGTCTCCTGTATATGCTTATGGCTAGTTTTTTTAGTAGTAGTTAGGTTGGAGTCATAATTTCCTTAAATTCTGCGTGGATGTCTATTTGCATTGCAGTAAAAGACATACTAGCAGCATTTTACTAGTGATTATACATGTTTTTCTGTATGAGTTTCAAAGCAAAATATGTACATATCCCTACCCTATAGCTTAATTTGTTAATTAATTAATTAATTATTTTTTTATAAATGGATTTATTAAAATGTTGACAACATAACATTATTCAGGATATGGAAACATAATATATATGGGGAGAAGGAAAAATGCCCTCTGTACCTAATGCATTACACAATTTACATTATGCCATAGCATGTAAGTTATCTGCACATACAAAACTGAGAAAAACGCTAGATAAATTATCACTTATTTGCCCTGTCACAGCCATTAAACCATTACAACAATCCCAACTAATGGGACAAAAAAAGTGAATTTAGCAGATATGAGTTCACATTTTATGCAGGTCTGCACTAGATGCTTTCACCATTCTTCTGAACATAGCTAGTATACATGTTGCTTAGTAACCATCCACTTCTCAGGTAAAGCCATGCATATTTTTGTAAAACTCTGCACACAAGTCCTTCACAATCATATGATCAACACTTTTTGCTACTCTGCAACTACTGAATACTATGCATGCATACTATCCTAGATCTTGAAAGCCATTACTTTAGGTGTATAAAATATAAAGTCAATAGAGTGCTTTGTGACGAGATGGGGGTCCAACAGCAGTGAGCAAAGGTTTAATAAAATAGCTAAGCCTGTAATCTTGTGCATGATATCCAAACAATCTTCCCAGAGCTTCCTACTTCTGGAACAGTCCAAGTAAATATATAGATGACAAACCATAGATATTACACCCATCTCAACAGCTTGGTATGTATAAGTGAGGTGTAATGTCACCAGTGCAGTGTGTGCCACGCCATTAATGAAGCCACACCACCTTGTGTAAAACAAAATATAGTACCTCACAGGCTTATCTGTACTGTTTCTACTGAAATCCATCAGTAAATCTGTGTCAAATACCTTTATGGTATTCAACACAGAATCACTATTCATTCCTAAAATGAATTGGTCTACTATTGCATATTGAAGATATTTTCCTGAGAACTTCCCATCTCCACCTGGGACAATAATCTGGGTTCTTTTCCACAATTAAGTTTTTTTGTGTATCTACCTGAAATGCACCTCCCACAAATCTCCTATAAATTTTCCGAGGTAGGAGCTGGCCCAGCTGGGCTACATGGACTCTAACTTCAGCCTTTGTACTCCTTTTTTTCCTCTAACTTCCCTGAGACCAAGAATAGCATCTTAATGGTATTTGTCTATCCAGTGGCACATCAGATACGGCTTGTACCCTGAATAACTCAGTAAGTGCTTCCATACGTGGCATGGCTTCAGATGTTGAGCTTCTAGATAATAGACCCAAATTTAAAGGCACAGTGTAGCAGTAAAGCATGGAACCTACCAGACTCTCAGTAGTGAAAGACTGTGCAGCTCAGTTTTTCCGATCCTGAGATTTTTGAGGGTTTAGATAAACTGTGCCACCAGAATTTGTACTTTGTTGACTACTGCATTATTGGGATGTATTGCTAAGTGTCAAAAGCAATGGAGGATCAGTGGTAGAATCATATTTTACATCAAATTAAAGCATATGAAGATTTATGAGCAAGGGTTACACAGGCATCTCACTTGAAAATGCAGCATAACATTAGTATCTGGGATTGTGGGGCCACATTATTATAGAAATAAATATTTGAAAAATACTGGCTAATCAGAACAAAAGGATGTCTATGAATGATGGGGCATGCTAGATACGGTCTCAGAGTGTTGCAGGTTGTTACAGTTGGTACAACATCCTTGTTTTGGAATAAATAGATACATTTATACATGTGTTGCTGGATCAGTCTGTATCAACATGATATTTATTTATTTTATTGTATTTTACATTTGTTTACCACGAATGTCTGACTGGGCCAGAATCCCATTTTCAGCGGAAGCCCAGGGAAAAAAGCTCCACAAACCCAAAATACAAAATAAAACAAAAAAAAAAAATACAAAAAATATAAAAATACAGAGAAGGTAGTTGAACCAAAAAGTGTGTAAGACACTGTAAATAGTTAATGACAATATCACAAAATACAAGCTAGAGAAATACTAGACAAAATAGAGAAATACCATACAAAGGGTTGCAATGTCATACATCAAAAAAGAAGAATCAAAATATTATTTTAATAGTGAAGAATAATTTACAAACGCATAGTGTCATCCTTTCAGTTTCTATACAATTCGTTAGCCATGCAATAAGCAGAATGTTAGGTAGAGTATTGAGAAACTGAAGTTCTCTTTGATAGAATACAAGCAGTAAATGGAAATAGGACAAAAAGGATCTAAGTAGAAAAAAAGCCTGGATGGATTTGGAATTAGTAGGTTGACAGGAGATCACCGCAGTGGGAGGGGGATAGGGAGAGAAGAAACATATGGTCTTCCAGGAGTAGTACAAGAGCACACACAGGTTTTGCTGAGGTAATCGTGGAGGAGTGATTTGAATTTGTGAGTGTTAGTGGTGTTCAGAATTTTTTGTGGCGCAGAGTTCTAGATTTTGGATATTTTGTTTGAAAGGAAGTATTGGCTTTTGAGACTTTTAGTAACAATTTCTCAGAGGGTCTTAGAGTTCTGTTGTTGGTATATGGTTGTACTAAGTCTTTGAGTGCTTGGCAGTTTTCAGATTGGTAAACAATGGATTGGACACTAGTTAGTTGGTTTAAGTGTAGTAGGTTGTGTAGTTCAGTTTAGCTTAGCTCCCATAGAGCAGACTAGTGGTAAGTTCTATTAGAATAATTAAGGGCAAATCTGGCTAATTTGTTATAGCAGGCCTCTAGTTTGCTTAAGTCTGATTTTCTAAAGATAACAAAATGAGTAAGACATATAGTAGGGTGGAGAGGAGATGTGTTCTGACTATGGTGTGTGTGCTGGTATTGGTGAGAAACAGTTTAGCTCTGTAGAGAGATCCGAGTTTGACGTGCACCTTTTTAATGACTGAAGCTAAATGTTTATTAAATTTTAGGCAGTTATCAATTGTGGTCCCAAGAAGTTTTGTTTGTTCGACAGGTTCTATTCTGGTTTTGTCAGAGTAGATAATAAAGGGGTGTTGATTTCCTCGAAGTTTGGTCTTGGTAAAGACCATTAGTTTTGTTTTATTTGGGATGAGTATTAGCTGGTAGTCTGATATTTTTTGCTGTGTAGGAAGGATTTCTATGTGTTTTCAATAAGCTCTGAAAGGGATGGGGCTGAACATATGAGGAAGGAATCGTCAGCATATTTTATGATGGAAGCTTTGCTAGTAGCAGTGCATAGTTTGTTGATAAATATAGAGAAGAGTAGTGGTCTGTCCAAGGATTGGCCCTTGAGTGACACTACTGAGATGGGTAGTAGGGGAGAGAGTGTGTTTTGCCATTTGACTGCTTGCTGGTGGTCAGTTAAGTAGTTGTTGAACCAGGCTAGGGCTGGATGGGAGAGATTTAGGGATGCTAATTTGGTTAGTAGTTTTTGGTGAGATATTGTGTCAAAGCTTTTGATATGTCAAGGAAAATGGATGAAATTATCTGACCATTATTTCTGAATTGGTTGCTGATATTGGTAAACTAGAGCTGTTGTGGTGCTATGCTTAGGTTGAAAACCATGTTGTGAGTTGGAGAGGAGGTTGTTCCTTAGTAGGTAGTCTAGGAGTTGTTTATGTATGAATTGTTTGAGGATTTTGGCTAATGGGGAAGAATTGCAATGGGTCTATAGTCAGATAAGTCAGCTGAGGGGCTGCCTTTGTGTAAAGGGATGATATGTGACATTTTGCAGAGCTTGGCTATGTATTGTTCTGAGATGGATCGATTAATTAAAATGGAGATGGGATATGCAATGGTATCTGCTGTTAATCTGAGAAATTCATTGGGGAGTAGGTCAACAGCAAAGGATGTAGGTTTTAATTTGTTTAGAAGTTCTTTAATGGTCTTTGTTTGAATAGTTTTGATAGTGAATGAGTTAAGGCTTGGTAATGATCCTGTAGGAACTATTAGGGGTATATTGTTGTCATTTTTAACTAGAAATAGTATAGAGTTTATGACGTGTGAATTAAATTGGGTGGCTTTACAATCAGATGAATTTAAGGTGGTAGGAGATGGAGTGGTACTTTGCCCAGGATTAAGGAGTTGTTTTATGGTTCCCCAACATTTCTGGGGGTTGTTTTGGAGTTTATGTTGTAATGTGCTATATATAGTATTTTTTGTCATTTTTGATTTGTCTTTTGGCTTGTTTATTTAACTCATTACATCTGAGTGATGCCTCCAGGTGCATCTGCAGTTAACTCTTACTGGTGCCTCTAGGCGTCAAATATTTCTTATTTATATTTGTATCAATAATTCTAAAACCATGCTGTAAACAGGTTTTAAAAGGATTAATCTTATAGCTTACACAATGGCAAATCCAACTGCATTAATATTTGACCTCTGTCTAGTGGGAGTAAACAGATGTTAATTGTTGTTTTATGATATTAATTTATATGGATATAATTTTTACATTTTTCTAAATATCTAAAAAACCAAGTTATAGAGACAAAACTCCTTAGCCTCATATGAAAGCTCTCAGTTAGATGAATAAAATGCTGCTGATAGTATGTGTATAACTTGAGTGGTTGCTGAAATATTGTAAGTTGTTTACAAAATACTACAAATGGAATAGTTACTGTGTTTACTGTGACTTATAAAATTTGGTTTAAAACGTAGAACCTAAAGAATACTACCACTATAAAAATCGTTTGTGCTGAAGAGTTTGCCATTTATACCTTTTTCATAACCACTGTGCTTCCAATGATATGAACATTTGTTTGAAATGTGAGGACATAATTTGATTCTGTCAAAAGGCTTAGGCTCCACCCATTGAAATTTACAGTGCAAATTTGCTGAGCTCCATTGGAGTGAATGAGTTAATTGTCAATAGGTAAGTAGGAAGGTTTGGGACTTGGTCACTTGATATTGTGACTAGGCACTATCTCTGTCTTTGAGGAGTAGCCTGGTCTCCTTTGCTAGCCATCAGGGTTGCTTTGATTTAATACATGTCATCCTTAGAGGGGCAAGATTATTTAATATATTGAGAAATGTTTGATTGAAGAATTGTACTGCTGGGTCTAAAGGGAGTTGTTTTAGTGGGGACCAGTGACATTGTTGTAAGAGAGATTTGTAGAGTTCAGGAGAGAAGTTTCTTTTGTTTCTGATGTGTTTATACATGGTATTTTTTGGAGCACTGGATTGATGCTGAAGCAGGTAAGAGGGCAGGTAATCACTCAAACTGTCTGGAAGGCAGAGGGCATGTTGACAGAGGTTGGGCTTGTTTGTTAAGGTCAGTCGAGAGTAGTTTGTTGGCTACTATTTTTTCCGCTCTAGTTAGAGAGCATATCATTTGGCAGAAACCATACAACTGGATGTTTTTTCTGAAGAGCAGGTATTCCAGTCCAAGTTGAATTCCCCCATAATAACGGTTCCTTGATTGAATGTAGAAGCTATCCAGCAGAAAAGATTTTCTATTTTAGACTGGTTATTCCCTAGTGGGATGTACATAGCAATAGCTATTATTTTTTTTGGAGTTGAGTGCAGGGCGAGAGATTAGTATTAGATTAGTATTTCAGAATAGGTAGGGTTCTGGGGGGGTGCATACTCTAGGCGAACCAAGTTTAGTGTGTTTTTGTACATGGTGGCTATTCTACCACCTTGCTTAAGTAACCTGTCACATCTGTGTATGTTATAGCATTGTGTAAGCATTTTAGTGTCTTTTATATGTGATTTGAGCCAAGTTTCTGTTAATATAACTAGATCAGGAGAGTATAGGTCAAGGGTTGCATGCTATTCATGAGTTTTATTTAGTATGCCTCTATGATTCATATTCAAGAGGTTAGCGGTATTGTGAGTCAGAATGGAGATGTTGTGAGAGAGTGTGTTGGCCAGGGAGGGAGGAATTTGTTCTGAAATTTAGGGGCCTGGATTGGGGTGTGTGTCTCCACTTAGTTTGAGTTTAGTTTGTTTATGCAGAAATAAGTAAAAGAATTTTGGTAATTGTTTAGATATTTTACATAGTAGGTATGATGGTACGTGTGTATGGGCATATCTGTAAGTAAATAGTTCTGTATCGGAACTGTTATACAGGTGTGAGGGTATAAAATATTAGATAAAGAGATAAGGTGTGCTGTAGGGATGGGATTTATTGGTAATGGGTGTATGTTACTTTTTGATTGTGGCAGGAGGTACCATTGTATATTAGGGTTAGTAAGTTACGTAATATAATGTGTATAAATAACATAGTGGTTAATGTACTAATGGAGTGGAGAGAGAGAAAGAGTGTATAGGGCATAAGATGGGTGTGGCTTTGAAGGGAAGTTGGAAAAGAATAGTAACCTAGGGGGTTCCTGTAGCATCAGTGTTAGAATGAATCTTGATTGGATAATCAGTGAGGGGGTGTGGTTAGTGGTTAACTATAAGTGTCGATGTAGTGAGGTGGGTGGGAATGAGGGTAGGGTATGGGAGTGGGAGTGAGCCCAAGCTGATTGTGGGCGATGGACTGGTTTGGACCCTGTTAGCATCTGCTTGAGAGACCACAGAAACAATCAGTAAGCCATCTGTTGTTAAGGTTTTAGTTTAATTTCCTTTTTCAAAAGCAGAGCAACCAACCCTCAGGATAATGGCAATGCGAGCAGGGAGTACTGCAGACAATGGATTTTACTGGAGTGTTTCAGATATCAGAGTGCCAGTTAGCATAAACAAAATTCAGGATACAAATTTAGATAGATTTCTAGCATGGAAGACGATTTGCTTGTGGCTGTGCCATACTATCTAAGGGTGCGGAGTTGATAGGGGGGGGGGGTGTTACCACATATATTGCTGAATGTAACACCGGTAAAGCGCATTAAGGAGAAGAGGCATGAATAGAGTGCAAAGGGGTATGAATGACTAGTTGAACCCAGTGATGTGCTGCAGATGACTATGGGAAATGGGAGAGTAACAGTTACACATGCATATAGCTTTAATGGAAGCTTGTGTTGCAAAGATTCCACAGTGATAAGGTTGCTGGCAGTCTTGGTTATTAGCAGGGTTCTTTTGTAGTTTTGTGAGCAGGATGGACTTAGCACCTAAAAACAAATAAACAGGAGGAGAACAGGGAGATGAGTACATTTAAGAGTTTGCTGTGGTTATTGCAATTATACACAATGTAGAGAGGGGGAAAGAAATAGAAGTTAGTGGTGACTGTGGTGGAATATTTGCTAGGATAGAATGATGTGAGTGCATGAGTCTAGTCAGAGGAAACAGGAAGTGATAGAGATAGCAGGAAGGTGAGATGAAAGGTAGGGGTTAGATAAGATATACATGCAATTTAGCAGAGGTATATAGAACAGAACAGAGGGAGCAGGAGCAGTCACAAGGTAGTTTGCTATAGCAAGAAAGCAGTAGAAGCAGACACAGCATATTCACAGAAAATAATAGTATTGATAATAATAATTACAGCAGTAGCAACAGATGTTGACTGAGAATGCAGATGAACCAACACAATGATCAATAAAAGCAGTCGCTACCAAACACTATATAGAATGATTTCATATAGCAGTCACATATTCTAAAAACATTGTTCAGAAAAGGCACTAAATTAATTCTCTATTTACACACACTGTATATGGCAGTCAATCTGCTTAGAAAAAGTCAACAGGTAGATTAGTCAAGACAGCTGCTTCTTTACAATCTTAGTAGTAGACTAACCTTGGTAAAGGGCGTTAGCTGCACATAATTGTTACAACTACAGAGTAAGCATCTTAAATAAAAACTATGTGTTTCAAACATTGAATAATACAATGTTATACCTGAAAATAAAAGGAGATTGTAGGAATCTGTGATGAAAAAAAAACATCAGATTAATATCTTTGCTTAAGTTGGATACTAAGGATCAGCAACCTGATAATTATTAACTGCATAGTCAGCATTTGCACATCACTGGAGTTGTGTGGGACTAACTCTAGTAAAAGGAAGAGTACAAAAAGATGGTGCAGAATGTCAGTGCATGAGTTTTGAATTATGCAAAGGATTCTGGGATATATTTAGCTTTCATAACCAAGGGTCAGTTTCAAGGTTACTCTCCAGTCCAGCTGGTGAATCTGGGAATTTTGAGGCAATGTTACAATTGCTTTATGTACACAGACAACCCTCTCCTCCTTCCAACAAACTCTAATACATGTGAGAAATGCAGTTACACAGCCAAACTGGAGGCAGAGCTCTCTCAACCCAAGACTGGCACAGTCAGTCAGGAGGAAAAGGTAACCACCCACACCACAAATCCAGTCTCACACAGACCTATTGCATCTGCATACCCAACACATAAACACACAAAAACATACTCGGAGGCTCTAAATAAAAATCTGCCTAAACAGCAAAGACCTCCTAAGCAGATATCCAAGCAACAGCCACCCCTCAACAATACCCACGAATCACATATCTCACAAAATCAGTGTGCCTCACAGTCACAGCCCTTAAGGCCAAACAACACACCAAATACACTTGTTATAGGGGACTCTATTGTCCGGCACACTGACGTCCCGCTCACTAGACTGAACAAGGAGAAGGTCACTGTAAGCTGCCTGTTGGGTGCCAGGATCCACCACATAATGCAAGCACTCAGGTCACTCCAAAGCAAGTACAAGTATGACTCCGTCATTGCCCATGCTGGTGTGAATGACCTGAGAAGTACCTCCCTGGACTACATGAAAAGAGACATAGAGGAGCTTTCTGACCATGTAGCCCAGGCTGGTATGACCCTGACCTTGAGTAGCATCTTGCCCTCACCAAGAATGATGCCACAGTATAAAGACAAAATGATCAGTTTCAACAATTGGCTATTGGTGTCATTCAAAGGGGATGCAGTGTCTGTCAGCCTGGGATGACATGCTCGACAAGCCACGTTGCTTCAGTAGGGAAGGCTTGCACCTGTCACCCTTAGGCTTTCGTATACTGACCAAGGCTCTTGCCACCCCCATAGTGCCTTTTTTAGGCAAGGCTCAAAGGACAAACCCACCTCCATAGACAACCCAAGGATAAAAAAACTAAAGGTAATGCTACTCAATGCCAGAAGTCTAAACCTCAAGATGCATGCACTCAAGGCTGTCCTCAGTATGGAGAAAATCGATGTCTGTACAGTAACAGAAACCTGGTTCAAGGCTTCTGAGAGCACCCCAGCACTACCAGGTTATAACTCATACCATGCGTTTCGGCCCCAAAACTCGGACCGAAGCACAAAAGGAGGGGGAGTATCTATATTCATCAAAGATACCTACACCTCCAGGTTAGTGGCACTGCACGAAGCACTGGAAACCATCCATGTGCAACTAACAGCGGGCAAAACTGCCTTTCAGTTTGTAGCCTGCTACAGAACACCCTCCCTGTTACAGGAACCCCACTTGGCATTCCTGAGAACACTGGAGAATATGAAGGTCTCTCCAAACACTATGTTATTGGGTGACTTCAACTACCCAAACATTGACTGGGAAAACTACTCAAGCCCAAACACCCTCGCCCAACGGTTCCTTGAATTTATAAACTCTAACACAATAGAACAACTGGTCACCACTCCCACAAGAGGGTACAACATATTGGACCTGGTCATCACCAACATGGGGACTCTATGTTCCACACCAGAGGTAAACCCCTCATTGGTAAGATCAGACCATAAACAAATTTTCCTGGACATCCATATCCCGTCCCCACCCCCAGCCAAGGAAATCACTGTAAAGAATTTCTCAAAAGCCAACTTTGCACTTCTCAAGACTGAAGTGGAATCCTTCAAAGCCCCTGGGCCAGAGGATAATACAGCCCAATCCACAGAATCCTTTACAAATGCATTTTATGAGCACCTGCAGGAATGCATGGATCGTGCTATCCCAAATAAAAACAAGACTCACTCCTCCAAAAACAGGAGACCGGTCTGGTGGACCCCGGCCATAAATAAGCTATACAACAGAAGGAGGAAGCTACTACATGACAGAGCAAAATCCCAAAAAGGGAAGGCATCTCTGATCAGTATTAGCAAGAAACTTCGATCCCTCATAAAATCATCAAAGGCCAGTTTCGAAAGAAAAATTGCCCTAGACACTAAAGATAATCACAAGGCCTTCTTTAGTTATGTCAGGAACATGGGCGGGAACTCCCAGATCTGCTCTGAATTGTTGCAATATGGTACAAAATATACCGGACCTACAGACATAGCCAACATCCTGGCAGACAGATTCAGCACAAACTTCTCCCCCACTCACCCCCCCAAAGGAGCAAATGCCTATCCCAACTGAATGTAATCTCCCTGACATCACAGATGCACAGGTGAAAGCTGCCCTCTCCAAAGCAAAAAACACAGCATCTATGGGACTGGACGGTGTCACAGGCTGTGTCTTACATGAGCTCCAAGAAGAACTGAACCCTCACATTAAGTCACTGTTCAAACTTAGCCTTACTACAGGATATGTACCCAAAGAATGGCGTACAGCTACAGTGGTCCCACTCCACAAAGGTGGTACCACAACGGACCCCAGAAACTATCGCCCCATAAGCCTGACTAGTCTGGTCTGTAAAGCTATGGAGCGTATTATCATGGAACTCATAAACAAAGACATTGGGAGCCTCCAGACACTGGACCCTACCCAATTCGGCTTTGTTAAGGGCAGATCTTACCTCTTAAACCTAGATGATTTCTTTGAAACAGTTACCAAAGCCATAGATGAGGGCAAGGTAGTCCACACAGCCTACCTGGACCTCGCAAAAGCCTTCGACACAATACCCCACTCGGGCATCATAAATAAGCTTACCAGCTTAAATATCAACCCCTATATCACAAGATGGGCTGCACACTGGCTCAGAGATAGAACCCACATGGTCAGAATTGCAGGTGCCATGTCCGAATCCAAACCAGTTACAAGTGGCGTCCCACAGGGCTCAGTTCTGGGACCTCTCTTGTTCAGTATATACTTCTCTGAGGTTCAGGCTAACACGGGGGGATTATGGCTGACAAAGTTCACAGATGACTGCAGACTGGGGGCCATAATCGAATCTCCAGCTGACACAAGCATCCTCCAAAAGGGTCTCACAGAGATGGATGCTTGGTGCCAGAGCCACGGCCTCAAGCTAAATGCTAAAAAGTGCATAGTCATCCCCTTTGGGAAAAACAAAGTACCCACAAATTACCACATAGGTGGTAATCCATTAAGTACGGAAGAAGTAATTAGAGATTTGGGGACCAACGTAGATAGTAATCTCTCCTTTGATAATCACGTTGCCAAAGTGGCTAGAAAGACCTTCTATATAGCCCACCTTATCATGAAAGGGTTCACATCTAGATCAAGAGAGGTCATTGTGCCCCTCTACTCATCACTCATCAGGCCCATAATTGAATACAATGCCCCTTTTGGGATGTACCTTACCCGACACCTGCAGCAACTGGAGAGACCCCAAAAGTACCTCACCAAGAGGATCATGGGCTACAAACAGATGTCCTATGCAGCTCGACTAAAGAAACTCCAGCTCTACTCAGTTGCTTACCGCCTACTCAGAGGCGATCTATGCCTGACCCATGTCAAACCCAGAATTAATGGATATGCTCCACCTCAAAAAATTCAAGTCCCTTAGAGCTACACGCTCCAGGGACCTAAACCTCAGCACAAAAATAAATAGGACATGCTGGAGGGACAGATTAATTTCTCAGAGGCTCCCCTCACTCTGGAATAGAATACCAATTCATGTTAGACATAGCCCCTCGCTGACCCTCTTCAAGCGAAATCTGGACGCGTGGATGGGAAATCGCAAATTCACCCCTGGGATATCTTCTGTGTCCCTGCTAGACAGAGGCACAGTAAACTAATCTTAAAAGGGTGCCTTCTGTGACTTACTCTACAGAGGCACAGTAGGCTAATCTAATAGGGAGGCGGAAGCCAAATACACTCTGGCTAGGCTTATAAATGCCCTAGGGTAGATAGCCTAGTATCTACCTATGAACCTATGAACCTATGTGCATTCTGAAGAAAAGTAAATTAGCCCAGGCCCATTTTATTGCCAGTATTTGAGTACTACAGTACTACTCTACATAAACTATCAGACTTTGGGAAAAATATGACTCTTCACCAGTATCCCTGCTATACTAATGTGGTATCAGCAATATCTGCATTATATAAAGATCTGACACATGCAGGAAAATACCTGCACAATGGGTTGTAATAAGAGTGGAAAACAATATAAGCTGACCCACTTCCTACCTCATAAAGGCTAGAAGTTTAGTGGAATGTATATATGCAAGCAAATGCCATCTTTGGCTTTCACATCATTTAAGTTGATTAGAAAATGACAAGCTTCACCTAGTAGACTTGAAAATAGTGGCATTCAAACCACAGACAGCTGGTGCTGGTGTCAACAGTCATAAACTACCTTTATCAATATAATATGGGGATTTCCAGAATTTTACATATGTAGAAAGATGACTGATGGACAATTTCCTGCATATATCTGAAACAGCTTTTAGATACCAAGGAACAGCTGTAAGTTAGCATCCATTTCAACTATCCCTATTTGGAAGAATGTACCTATTTTAAGGCCCAATATACACTTGCATATGATGTACCTATTTTTGAAGACATGGCCCAATTTTCAAGCATTATTTACGTCTTCTAATTTTTTGAATCCCACCAGCGACTTTTGTAGCTATTAATACACAGAAAACTATGCTACATGCACAACATATGAGTCAAACAAATAATTTAAAGAAAGAAGATATACACTCTGCATCTACCTTTTTCAGAAGCAAAAATAAATAACCTTGTGATTTAGCATTTTGCAATACATTTCATTAAAGTCTACAGATTTTACACTGTCTTTTTGATAATATGCATTTATGTTTATTTGGTTTTAAAACAATAAATAAATCAATTATAAAATTGACAAATAACTATTTATATACTGTAGGTCCACAGCTGATCAATACATCAAAATTATACATCAACAATTAATATTTTTTTACCAAGTCTTTAAGTTTAAGCCAAGATTTATATGAATGTGTAATATTAGAAGTTCTCATCATTATAGTATGCAATTCACTATTGCAAACGTTTTTTTCCATACTAATAAATTCAACACTAGAGAGGGTAACTTTACTTTTCCAGTTTTTAGCATTTACTTTTCTGGCTATAGCAAGAATAGACCAAAGAAGAGGCAATTGGGTTTTTGGAATTATCTCAGGAATCTGAGCATTAAATAAAACAACTGATTTAGAAATATTACATCTATCTGAACATGGTGCTTGAATAAAGTTATTAATTACTTTCCAGAAAGGAGAGTTGACTTCAGATTCATATATCATATGCTTCCAATCAGCTATTATTTCAGAATCATATACCCAGCATTTAATTTTATTTGATTTATATATAACTATAATTTTGTTAGGAGTGACAAAAGCTTTGTTTAAAAATGTCCAAGTGAAAATTTTCCAATATAATGAAGATGTAGTTTTATCTGTAGATTTTAATATTATGTGTGAACTCTAACTTAATAATTTTATACATTTGTGACAAATGTGATTTATTTTTCATTGTGTTATTACTGATATTTATTAATAATTCCAATAATTTGGTGAATGATTTCTTATCTAGGCTAAATATCTTATTTATCTCTGTGTAAATTTTCAACATTATATATATATATATATATATATATATATATATATATATATATATCAGTACCATTTAAGAATTGAGGCCAATAAATTAAATTACTTTGTTGTTTTAATACTAGGATCTTGTTGAAGTTATGAGTTTCTAAGTAGTTATTTGTATATGCAATTGGAAACATAGACAATATTAAGTCCTTAATACAATGATTAGACTATGTGAACTTTTGTAAAGAGGAAATGGTGTTATTTAAATAGGGAATTTGAGAAGATGGTGAAATACCATTTACACAAAAATATTTTAATAACCAGATAAAAGTATTATGTACTATTTGTTGATGACTGGTTGTGATATAGTTATTATTTACTAATATTTCTTGATATAATTATTTCCATTTTGAATCATACAATGAATTTATCCACAATGCTATAACTTTTACAATTGTTGAAGTAGCATCCAATTGAATATCAGGGAATCATATTCCACCATCATCCTAACCATTTCTGTGCCAATCAAAGGAAACTATATATTTATTAGGATGCCAAAAAAAATAAGTAAAAAATGATTTATCTTCTTCTTCATTTTTTGGTGGGGATAGTACTAAAGATTGTAAGACTAACAATATTTTAGGGAGAATTACCATTTTAATAAGCATTAATTGTTCTTCTGATTAATTGTTCTTCCATAGTAAAGAAGAATTTTTCAATTTGTGACTAAACATAAAATTATATCAACAACCTATTGAAAGTTTGTTTCTATAATTTCTTTACTATTAGACAGAATGTTTAAGCCAAGGTATTTAATTTGATTGCTATTCCAACTAAAATTAAAATATTTTTTGTATGATTTGTTTTATTTTTTTCATTAATAAATAATGCACTTGTTTTATTATGATTAAATCTTAAGTTTGAGATTTCTTCAAACTGACTTATTGAACTAATTATATGTTCTAATGAATTATCTGCATTTCCTACTGTTAGTAAAATATCATCAGGAAAGAGATGAATATTTACTTCAAACTATTCTTTTGTTTTGATACCATTAATGTTCTTATTGAGTCTAATACTATTAGCAAATGGTTCTATAGCTTAGAGTGGCTCATTCTCTAAAAGACTAGCCACAATGAAAGGTATAGAAAGGTATAGAACTATTTAATAATAAATAATAAAATAGAAAACATGAGAATACTGAATATCTAGTTACAATGAACGCCAGAGTTTCAATCACATGAGATATAAAACATAACACAGTTGGATAGATTCACATAAATGCAGAAAAACAATACTTAACTACTTTCACTATATTTTCCTGACTGACTAAATAATTACTGTTCCCTAGTTAAGTTACCTACTACAGCAAGGGAAGATGATGAGTTTTAAGTAGCTTATTACAGCAAAGCAAGATGAGTTGTGAGGTTGTGTGAGATATCTGTGTAAGATCTTTCCTGTCAGGTTCTGAAAAACAAAGTGCTGCTGCAAGAGTTCCATTGTATCTCTCACTAATATCTAAATCATTATTTCAGTGCTTGTTATAGAATGACATCACATCTGGCCACTTGACACTGGTACAATACACACCTAGAGCTTTGCTAAGATCTGTTGAAGTATCTGAAAGCTATAAAAGAATTTCAAAAACTTCCAGTCTTCATAGGTTCATAGGTAGGTGCTAGGCTATCTGCCCGAGGGCATTTATAAGCCTAGCCAGAGTGTGTCATCTTTCGCCACCCCATTGATTAATTAACTGAGCCTCTGTCAAGCAGAGCCAATGAAGTGATCCCAGGGGTGTACTTTCTGTTAATGAAAAAAACAAGCTGTAAATGAATATACAAAAACAAAAATAACTTATTGAGAAAACCACTTTATGACACAACAGCAAAGCTTTCAGGTAAGAACCCTTCTTCAGTGCATAACATGTTATGCACTGAAGAAGGGTTCTTACCTGAAAGCTTTGCTGTTGTATCATAAAGTGGTTTTCTCAATAAGTTCTTTTTGTTTGTGTACTTTCTGTTACTCATCCACTCATCAAGGCTCCTCTTGAAGAGTGTTAGTGAGGTGCTCTGCCTAATGCAGTTAGGAATTTTGTTCCAAAGCATGGGGAGTCTCTGTGACAGGAATCTATCCCTCCAGCATGTTCTATTTATTGTTGTGGCAAGGTTTAGCTCACTAGAGCACATGGCTCGCAGTGACTTGGATTTCTTTAGGTGGAGCAAGTCCATCAATTCTGAGTTGGACATGGCTTTGTAAGTCAGGCAGAGATCACCTCTGAGTAAGTGATATGCCACTGAGTACAACTGGAGTTTTTTCAGTCGGGCTGCAAAGGACATATGTTTGAGGCTAGTAATCCTCTTGGTGAGGTGCTTTTGTGGTCTTTCAAGCTGTTGGAAGTGTCTTGTGAGGTACATCCCAAATGGGGCATTGTACTCTATGATGGGTCTGATGAGTGACGAATAGAGGGGCACTATAACCTCTTTATTTTTAGATGCAAACCCTTTAGTAATTAGATGGGCCACATAAAAGGATTTCCTAACTACTTTGGCAATATGATTGTCAAAGGAGAGATTACTATCTACCTGGGTCCCCAGATCTCTTATTACCTCTTCTGTATTAAGGGGGCTGCTGCCTATGTGGTAATTTGTGGGTGTTTTGTTTTTCCCAAACGGGATGACTATGCATTTTTTGGCATTTAGCTTGAGGCCATGATTTTGGCACCAATTGTCTGTCTCAGTAAGGCCTTTTTGGAGGATGTCCGTGTCAGCCGGAGAGTCAATTATGGCTCCCAGTTTGCAGTCATCGGCGAACTTGGTTAGCCATAGTCCTCCTGTGTTTGCCTGTACTTCTGAGAAATATATGCCAAATAGTAGGGGTCCCAGAATTGAGCCTTGCAGGACACTACTTGTGACTGGTTTAGAGTCAGACCTGGAGCCCGCTATTCTTACCGTGTGAGTTCTGTCTGTAAGCCAGTTGGCGACCCATCTTGTGATGTAGGGGTTTGTGTTCAAGCTGGTGAGTTTTTCTATAATACCCGAGTGAGGAATGGTGTTGAATGCCTTGGCGAGATCAAGGTAGGCTGTGTGAACCACCTTTCCCTCGTCTATGGCCTTGGTAACTGTCTCGAAGAAGTCAACCAGGTTTAGTAGGCATGATCTGCCCTTAACAAAGCCGAACTGGGTCGGGTCAAGTGTTTGGAGGTTCCCAATGTCTTTGTTAATGAGTTCCATGATGATGCGCTCCATAGCCTTGCAGACCAGGCTAGTCAGGCTTATGGGGTGATAGTTACCAGGGTCAGTTGTGTTTGCTAAGATCTGTTGCGGTATCTGAAAGCTATAAAACAATTTCAAAAACTTCCAGCAATTAGTTCACCCCTAAGGACAATACAATAAGACTCCTAGTTCTGGTTTTCCTAGACATTTTTGTCTTTGGCTGCAATCAGACCTGTAAGATAAAATGCTTATGACCTAAACAAACCCATTTAATTTCCAACCTATTTTTCAAAATTAGCTCGACTGAGATGATCTTCTTCCCTTCCAGAATTCTCTGTTAAAACATACATTTAATCAGTTATACATGTATATCTCTTTTCTGTCCAGCAGGACCCACTGTTGATGTATTTTTAACACAAGCAAAATTACAAATACATTTTTAACACAAACATCTGCACAAAGCAGTGTGATAGTCACATGACATAAAATTCTTTACAAAACCCCAGCAAGCTATGCTGGCATATGTTATACATGCACTGCCCTACTCTCCCTGGCACAGATGGCACTACCTCATATCATCACAGCAATGTTAAACATAATTATTCTTTATCAGTCCTACAAATGTGTAGCCCTTGTCAGAACCCCTAAGTACTTAATTTGGCTTTCAGACATTTGAAAAGGAATTTCTTCACTAACACAGAAAACAATATAAATAGTTTTGGCATTGTTGAGTTAAGAATAAAAAAAAAAACATCTAAAGACATGGAGTATCTTGCCCGTTTAACCAAATCAGGTCTAGTAACTCCTCAGTGCCAAGATATAGTCTTCAGCAAAAACATATAGATTCTAGGAGATATGAGACAAGTACTTCCCATCTTGTAGGGGCTCACTGAAAAAAACGGAAAGATGGCTCTATGACTAGACATTACAGAAATGAGTGGAAAGTATACCCCTCGTGGGCATAACTACTTTGAGAGAGAGTTTTAATTTTTGGTTACTCAGCAGCCTAGTCATGGAGTTTATAGGTAGCATTCATAGTTATTATGCCAACAGCAGTAGTAAAGGACCCATACATCAGGGTCACACACAACATATGGCTGTGCAGGTGAAGAGGTGGAATCTAGTCTAGAAATATGGACCATGAAATTCAGGTTAGCATTTCCTTTCTTGCAAAAAACAAACGAACAAAAAAAACACATATAACTGCAGCATGCAGTAAAATCTCTGGGTTATGCTGTGTGGTGCATGGTCTACTGTCATTGTTCATCTGATATTCCATCTCATCTTTAAATAATTATTTTTTTTTATTTCAGAACACGTACTCATGCTACTGTTTGTAAAAGTCATGCCTGACTTTTATTCAGTGATGTTATAAGTTATAATATAAAGAATAATCACATTTAATTGTTTTGCACAATTCATGCTGCTGATGTGGTGTACCTAACTAAACACATACTGAATCTCCTAAAGTAGTGTATTTAATAAAATGCACCAGTTCAGTATTCAATATGAGTTCATATCCAGAGCTGTTGTTATCAGTTTGGGGGGCCCCCAGCAAATGTCACATTAGGGGCCCCCTAGACACTTCCAGTCTAACTGTATCACTGTCACCACTCCTAAGCAACCTTTTAGTTCATGCTGCAAACTTTTAGGTGTAGTACACAAAGACAGACCTGTAGCTACAATGCTCTTACACTGCAACAGGTCTATGTACCAAACCATGTTTTCCTATCTCACAAAGAGACACTTGCAGTTGCTGGCATTTAGTTACAACAATGATACATTACAACAGCTCTATGCACAGGTCTGGACTTAAGTGAAATGATGCTCTAGGTCTCCTGTTTCAACACCTAACCTCACACCTTGGGCTCTCAATACCATGCACATTACTTTATTCTTCCTTTTATCACATTTTGTCTTACTCTTCAGATTTTTCAAGAAGCCATATCTTTCTATATGCTCTGAAGTCCATTTTATATATTTTTTCAAAACCTTTTCATCCAATGATCTTCTACAGAAACTATGATTAAGGAAAGAAATTCACATTTGCTGTTTAGCATTAGTTTTCCTTGCATCATTTCAGTACACCATTCCTTACCAAGACAGTAATAATCATTTAGGAAATAACTCAAATAAGCCAGGATCAAGGAGCCATAGGTTTACAGATGGTCTGGGATGCATTTTAGAGCATTTTCTAAGCTTTTTAATTCAATGGCAGCTTAATGAAAAGTCATGAGAAAGAAAATAATTTCAGTCTTTTTTTATTTATTTTTTTTCTTTCAAGGAAGACATCGGTTGTGCCAAGGCTTAATGCTCAAAGCTGACAACTAACAAGCCAGATGTTGTGGGAATACATTAGTCTTATCTGGGAATACAGCCTGCCTCCCTAACCCCCACAAAAGACAATCACTGCCTTTGCATCCTTCTGGTGTTAGACTGTGATGAAAGCAGAGGTTCAAATTGCTTTAGTCATATATTTCAAGTGACTGCTGATATATATATATATATATATATATATATATATATATATATATATATATATATATATACACACACATAGCATGACTCCTCTCTTCTCATTCCTAACCCTCAAAGGCAGTCACCTGTATATGTTGTTGTGTGAGGAAAAGTAAAAAAAAAAAATAACAATTACAGTAATATATTTTATTTTGTTGCTTCTAGACAGTACACAGCCCCTACACAAGAAATAGTAACCTTCTTTGTACACCGCTGAGGCCTGTGAGAAAAGTAAAAGAAACAATGACCACACTTTCCTCAGCTGAAACACAAGCTATAATAAATAACCTCATGTGCACACCTCTAAGGTTTGACTGTGATGAAACTTAAAGAACTAACTTATCTACACAGTCCCCATCCCCATGTAACCTACAGCAGCTTTCTGTACACACATATTTGAGCAGGGCAGGTTATAGAATGAGTACTGTAGAAAACAGATGCTATTATCACCTTTATCCTAAAAAGGACATATCACAGCACTGTTCAGGTTAAAAAGAGTAATCAGAAAACTAATACTTTTTTCTATTCGTTTTCCTCAACCAGAAACAGCTTTTGTGGGGGCCTCCACACAGACAAGGATGATTAAGGGATCCCTTGTATCCATGTATAAAGTTTGGGGACTGGGGGCCACCAGACTCCAAGAAGATTTAAGTGTCTGAATGTCCTGTGATATATTTTATGACATAATTTTGAAATATAATTACTTCTTAGGTATATATTTTACTGATACCCAGGTAATACTGTATGTGTCCTGGCATTACTGAATGTGTGCACAGATAAAAATCAGTGATATTCTTTACACACACACACACACACACACACACACACACACACACACACACACATAGAACCAAGCATAAGCCAAAGCAGGACTAGTTTTGTACTTATTTCAGCAAATAGCAATGCAATGTGCAACACTGGTACTGCCACACCAGATCAGTGACTGCTTTTTAGCAGCAGCAGGGGTAAGTCACTTTTATTTACCTCATTCAGAAGTATTGGGTACCTGTCACTATCCCTGATTTCACAGACCTCCCTGATTTTGCTCATACTTTTGCTTTGCTCTTTGCAAAAAAGTTTGATTTGCTGGTTAATCATTCAGGATTACAAACAGTCAATAAATCCTGACATTGGAGTATTATACTTATTGTCCAAAAATCCATTTTGATACAAAAGAAGTTATTTTCTTAACTTTTTGAGTGAATTAGAATGATATTTAAAATGTGTTTTTGATTTTGAGTCTTTATTCTGCTATTATTTTTAGCACTACACTGAATTCTTAAGCAAAGAAGTTGAAAGGTATAGTATCTGGTGTTCTGCCAGTATTTATAAAACTCCCTGAAAGAGAAAACCATCCCTGATGATCAGAAGAATCAGCTCTTCTTAAAATCCAAAGTTTGAACTGAAATAATTCACTCTGGCCTGCTGATATCTCTGGTGCTTACCCTGTCCATGTTCATTATCAGCTTTATCCTAACAGGATCATATCACAGCCTTGTTCAGGTTAAAGAGCATAATCAGGAAATTAATGCATTTTTTCTTCTTCATATTTCCTCATCCAGTAGCAGCTTTTGCGGAGCCTCCACACAGTCAAGAATGATTAAGGGGGGATCCTGCAGCCATGGTATTGCAGGGACCTAAAGCTGGTTAAGTAGTTTGTTTTGTGGACAAAATATCCAATAACAGGGTCTAACTAAGCTAGGGGCACTATGTCAGTGGTAAAATATTTTATGGAATTGTGATGCCTGTTATTTGATAAAATACTGTTACTATAACCAGAAATATCTTTGAATTTTAAAAGAGGTATAAATAACAGTTATTACCCACCTGGTTTATTAAGTATACAAGATTGCTCTACTAGCTTTCGATGGTTTCACACACATTACTAAATATCAGGATAAGATAATTTGCTGTGTTTGGGGGACCCAAAGGAACAGGGGAACCCCAGTGACCGGAAGGTTCACTGGTGGCTAAAGCTGACTATGAAAACACATCATATTGTTTTTTATATTAATCAACTGACTTAATATTGTTTGTTAATCTACTGCACATCAGAGTATGGTCTCAGAGAAAAAAAAAATAATTTGTGCAGGGGTAAGGGTAATGTAGCACCAGTGTTTGTTTATATGGAGGCCACTCATTTTAATCTTTAATTTTCTTGTTAGTGTTTCCCCTAAATACTTGTGCATCACTGCGTTTAAGTTATAGGTAATTGCCAGCTATAACAATGGTAATGCATACAGCAATAATGGTGTTAATCACTGAAATCTTACATTATGACATACTGCTATTTCCCAAAGTTCCATGAGGTGTTAAAATACCATTAGAAGAATGAAAAACAAACAGCTGAAAAGAGTTCTAAGTTTTCCCCTTTTTTAAATTGACCTAATTACTTATTTCTCTTCAAGTTACTGTGGTGGTGGTGCTGCGGTAGCGTTGTCGTCTCACAGTAAGACGTTGTCCTGTTCGATTCTCAGCTAGAGCATCTTCTGTGTGGAGACATGCGTGAATGGGTGTACCTTCGTTGAAGGTTGTGCATCAGGGCTGGCAACTCGGCATGCAAAAATCTACTGCAAATCATTAGCGGACCGGAGTTCCACTGTGGTGACCCCTAACTGGGAAAAGATGAAAGACACAACAACAACAACAACAACTTATTTCTCTTCAAGTTAAACACTGGCACATGTATGCATGAAGACCAAACTATAAGTAACAGAAATGTCACAGTTAAATCACAGTAGGCCAAGGTTAAATACTTCACTCACATCTCTTAAAGATAGGCTAAGTGATGGTGCAAGTGATTTTGAAGTGGGGTTGTCATGAGAGCTGGATGGGGAGTTGGCCTAATGGCATATGCTTGATGCAGATGATCCTTCAGATACTGATCTGACAGTGCTGCAGGACTGTGCTTGGACCTTGAATAAGAGGTTTTGCTAGATGTAGATGAATGCTGATGTGGTCTTCATGAAATCTATTATGCTTATTCCACTCTATTAATTATGGTAACTTATAGTCTCATGAGATCTACCCCATGTGTCTGGACAGTACCCCATCCTCTTCCCATTCAAAAACTGAATCCTACTTGAGTCTGGTAGGTCCTACCTAGTGTATGGATAGAGATGGCCTTGCATGCGTGGTGTAGCACCATACTACGCATCAGTGTGATCATGGCATTATCCCTTCTGTCTGCCAGTTCCATGTAGTGCTGAAAATTCTCATTCATTCCCTGGAGGACTCTAACTATTTCTGGCTGACTTTCTGCAGCAGTGCTGAGAGCCCTAACAATGTCACGGCACATTTGCTACTGAGCAGGCAATGCTTTATATATTTCTTGTGGTAGCTGCGATAAATTCCTGGTCCTGGCACCCCTTTGTATAAGTGACACTGTGAACATTGTTACCTCTAAATTTCTGCCATCATTTTGAAAGTGATCATCTGGGTTTGGAGATACTGGTGCAGAGGTGTATGAGTTTTCTCCTGTACAAGCAAGAGTAGAAAATCAGCATGTACTTGACTTTGTGATGCACTGTCACTTCCTGCAGACTTACTAACATGTCATGGCTGTGAGATCCTGCCATTAAACTTGGGGACTATATGCCACTTTCTTCAAGCTGCTTCATAAACATAACTAAGTTATCATTATCATCATCATCTTCAACAGGTATTCTGCTGCTGATATCCACAAAAATATATTAGTATAGCGAAAGTGTATGTTTCTGCTGCTAATCTTGTAAAAATGTATTTAAAATTACCAATAAAGATGTAGCATGCACTACTGTATGCTGAGCAAGGAGGTGTGAAGGTCACTTACTTTGTACTCTGCCTTCATTGTCATTAAGTACAGAGCTAGAGAGTTCACCTGCTAGTAGCAACTGCAGTGTGTTAAATGTAATCATTCCATGTCAGCATTCAATTATCTATGTAAATATATGTTACTGTTTTTACACAAACCGTCCTGAGCAGACATGTGTTGCTGCTGCAGACATTGGTAATAGCCAGTGTCCACACCACCTCTGATTATTCCAGAGCCATCATCTTCTGTATTACAGTCCTCCCCATTAATGGAGAGGAAGTAATCCTAATGGGATAAGTGTAAGAGGTCCACTGACAGAATTTATAGCCATAATCACTCAATTCCAGGCCTTTCCCCTCTCAGCTTGTTTGAGCTTCACTTTTACAAAAAAAAAAAAAAAAAATCAGTTTGTCATATGTCTTAAGGCTGCCACGAGGAGGTACTTCTTATAGCTAAAGTTATCCTTTCTCTGTCTTGATACCTGGTTTTGCATCATTACTGAACAAAAAAACACTATGGGACAGTCATGCGCACACACACACACACACACACACACACACACACACACACACACACACACACACACACACATACGTTTAATATAATTTTCAGTGAAACAACACAACAATGAAAGCAAGCCTGTCATAATCACATACACATGCAGAGTGTGAATCCAGCTAAGCAAGGTTGTGTTGAATTAATGTTTACATTTGCAATAGTAAGTCAAGCAGTTTGTTAACAGAGCCTACCACTTTATCGTATTCATAATACAGTCATTTTTCATTTAGCAAAGACTCTCAGAAAATCTCCCAGTATAGACACATGTTACATACCTCTCAACATCTTAGTGCAAGAAATCTGGACAAAGCCTAAACTTATGGGGCAACAAAAGCCCAAAAATAGGGACAGATTTTAAATATTGCTCTTATAAACTTAGAAAGCTGCTAGAATAACAGAATTTGCATTAGCATGCATTTTCTGAAATATATGAAGTCCGAAACTCAACCGTATAGCATTATTTACTGACTAAAATGGTCCATGATTTGCCAGAAAACCACTAATTTTATGAGGGACAGGCCAAAATATGAGGCTGAATCTGAACAGATGAGAGAGATGCACATGAATGCTGTGTCAGCAAAACATCCTTGACACTTTAGTACTCCAAAATTAAATAACATCATTTCTACCATGTGTGCACGATCACTACACAACACAAAACAAACTTATCTTTCACACTGATCATTATGCATTTCCATTGTTCCTGTAATAAATTTCCTTTTACAAATGAAAGTTTTACAGTATTCACTTAAATCAACCTAATCTGCCCATCATATCAGTAAAGCAAACATATTTTCAAATAAATTCAGTAATCTGACATCATTTAAATTGTTCCAAATTAATTTTAAATATTTATATTATTTATTGCTTACTTTAAAATGTCTGTAATTTCCTAAGCCATTTGCCAAATAACTTGAGTAATTGCAAGTTTAAGTTCAGGATCATTTACATGTTTCCTATACAAACTAGGGCCTTATACACTTATGTCTATGAAATACAGTACTATTGGAATGTGTAAGGCAACTTATCCATGTAACCAGACATTGGTAGTCATAAACATGGCCTTGGGTACCTGTAAACATGTTATGAATAGTCCCAGAGTCTGCAACAGCCACCTGCAATCTCCAGAAGGCCACAGGAATACAGGGATAACCACAGTTAAGTCCTTAAGCTTCCAATGTTCAAAAAAAATGGAAAATAGAGTCATAGCCATGTGAGCTTGCACAAACATGAAACATAATCCCTTCTCATACAACATCATGTAACATATTTTATCAGATTAAATGCTCATCATTTACTACAAATAGCTGCTGATCCACACAGAAGGATTTATTTCTGCAGAAACAATTAAACAAAGGCCAAAAATTAATACAGATGCTATACTGCAGGAGGAGGTATAAAAACTGATGATTTAATTAACGACTTTTATCTGCAGTATAAATTAAATGTGAATACATTCCTTTAAAAGAAAAACATGTCAGTGACAAAGCATTTGTGGTAAAACCAAACTCGTCAGCAATAACAGTACCAGGTCTAATGCCCATGCTTGCTAACTCACTTTGGTTAAGGTGATGTCACACCCCAGAGGGAGTGGTTCCAAACCTGTGAACCACAGCCCTGTTCATACTTTTCTTCATTCTGGTACTAGCACTTCAAATGATGAAAGCACCTGTGAAGGCAGGAGGACCTTCTCCAAGCGGTACTGACAAGGAGACCAAAATTATGCTCTACCTTCTAAATAATTCATACCTGGGTAAGATCCTACCCTGCGTAAAAAGTTCAGACTGGAAAAAGATTGGCATCTGACAAGAGCCAGATGAACACCAGTAACCCTTAACGGGATATCCACTATGGGCCCCCAGTACTGACACAAATACAATGACCTACAGAAGCATAGGCCTGAGCAGCTAGCTGAGTGGGTGAATCAGGTGACAGTGAGAAGGCCAGATTTCTATACTAAGTATTTCTTTCTTTCTTTTTTTTTAATCATTATCAAACATAATTTAAAAAAAAAAAAATATATATATATATATATATATATATATATATATATATATATAAAACAGTTACATAAATGGAAATAGATTCTATAAATCATAACTGCAAATATGTGTATGTGTGTGTGTGTGTGTATATTACATGCAGTTAATACTGTGTAGAAATGATTGTCTTATACAATTGTCATACTAATAAATATTTAATATTTTCAGGTTTTCAGGCCTACACAAACAAAATACTTACTTACAAAAACTGTCTGCATGTATTTCCAGTACTAAGGTAATACCTACTGTACGTGAAATTATGCAGCAATGCAAATATTGTTTGTAGAAATACATACATTTATTGTACTCATACAGATGTATATCTGTATTTTATAGACACACACACACACACACACACATATATATATATATATGTATATATATATATATATATATATATATATATATATAAACTTACATATTTTTTTTTACTTAGAAATATACATTTTATATATGCATTTTATATATGCATAAGAAAGCATAAACATATCTGTATGCAGAACTCCATTTTTATACAAATATGGAACGTTTATGTGATGACATACTTTTGTGTATAAATACAAATGTATATTTCTAAGTAAAAAGAAATATGTAAGTTTATATATATATATATATATATGTGTGTGTGTGTGTGTGTGTGTGTGTGTGTGTGTGTGTGTGTGTGTCTATAAAATACAGATATACATCTGTATGAGTACAATAAATGTATGTATTTCTACAAACAATATTTGCATTGCTGCATAATTTCACGTACAGTAGGTATTACCTTAGTACTGGAAATACATGCAGACAGTTTTTGTAAGTAAGTATTTTGTTTGTGTAGGCCTGAAAACCTGAAAATATTAAATATTTATTAGTATGACAATTGTATAAGACAATCATTTCTACACAGTATTAACTGCATGTACAAGATGGCTGAACTGAGTTAGGCACCACACCCTAGCCATAGTGGAGGTCAGGGGGTGGATGTTGCAGTGTCAAATGAATGACCAGCACATAGTTTTGTGAGAGTTGACCAGATTTTCTACTTCTGTATACATTTTTAAACAATCCCCATGTATGCTTACACTTTTTTAAGCAGAAAGTTATCAAAACACACATTATTGTCATGAAGTATATGTACTGCATCCATGTGTAACAGTTTACATTTTTTTTATTACTGTTTGTGTGGAAGGAAGTTAAAATTTCCTTTTATTGTTCCATTTTTATGTGTATACAGCTTCTGTCGATGCGAAGAAAATCAACAGGGTATTACTTAAAACTGCAATTAAGTATGCAAACCATAATAGTTGAAAGTAGAACCTACATGGAAAGTGTTTGGTAAGATTCCACACAACATCTCTTCCCTAAACAGACAAGCTGTGCACAGAAATAAAAGTGTAACAATTTGAAGAAAGATGTAACACCTACTATTTCACTTTTCATTAAAGGAAATATTAGAACAATATTACCTATTTTTATACTTCAGATATGACTAAATGTTTAAAGAAATAAACACATATACTAGTGCAAAAGTAACTGCAATGCCTTGTTGAGTAATAGTAGTTGTTGTTGTTTGTCTTTCGGCTTTTCCTGGTAAGGGGTCGCCACAGCGAAACTCCGGTTCGCTAATGATTGGCAGTAGATTTTTACGAAATGCCAAGGTGCCAGCTCAATGCCCAACCTTCAACGAAGGCACGCCCATTTACACACGCATGTCTTTCGAACGCTACCCAACCGCGGGGAGGACATGCAGTCTCCACACAGAAGGCACTCCTAAGCCAAGCTGAGAATTGAATGGGAGAACCTCTTGCTGTGAGGTAACAGTGCTACCGCCATACCACCAGTAGTACATGTCAGAAATATTAAGGAAAAAAGTCAGGGACTGGGAAAGTCAAAGTCAAAGTAAACTTTATTGTCATTTAGGACTACACAAGTGCAGTCTAAATGAAATTCCGAGTATTAAGTCACCAGAGAGTACATACGAAGCAAGGATAACAAGAACAACAGGATAACATTTCAATTTAAACAAAGATATTCAACACAAGACCCCAGAAGGATAAATAAACCAATAATAACAGCAAAAACACACAAGCCCCCCCCCCCCCCGACAGTCATAAGAAGAATACTGTACATAGTAGCATGACAGAGCAGGATTGCACATGTTAAGATTGTCCTCCTTTGTTCATCTGCATCAGACAAATAGCAGGCAATTGTACATGAATAAGAAAATATATTGCTACATCAAAGAATAAAAAAGATATTGCACACTTTTCAGCTGAACTACATCGTGAATGATTACTGACTAAATAGTCGATGGTTGGTATCACAGTTTATAAGTCTCAACACTGCTGGGTAGAAGCTGTTTAAGTATCTGGTGGTCTTGCAACAGATACTCCGATATCTCTTGCCCAAATACAGTTGTGTAAACCAGTGCTGTGCAGGTTGAGAGAGGTCATGAATTATTTGGATGCACATTTAATTCTTCTTGCTGCAAAGAGATCCTGGATTGATGGTAAGTTGGTGCCCAAGATTTTTCTGGCAACTTCCACCACTCTCTGTAGCTTCTTTCTTTCTGCTACTGTACTGTTCCCCAAACTGTGAAGCTACTTGTAAGAATAGTCCCAACTGCTCCTCTGTATAATGTGGTGAGATCAGTAGGTGGGAGCTTTGCTTCTTTTGAGCCTTCCAAGAAAGTGGAGACATTGGTGTGCTTTTTTGACCAACTGTTCAGTGTTCACAGTCCAAATGTGCATCCCTAAAACCTTTGCAGATTTGACCCTTTCCACCTCTTCACCATTTATTATGAGCAGTGAGTGTGTTGTTGACCTTTTCCTGAAGTCTTTAATGATTTATTTTGTTTTATTGACATTCAGGTCAAGGTTGTTCTTAGCACACCAGTAAATCAATGAGTAGACATCTCTGTAAGCTCTTTCATCCTCCCCTTTGATGAGGCCCACAACTGTAGTATCATCTGCAAATGTAATGATGTGATTGGTGTTGTATTTTGCAGAACTGTCATGGGTGATAATGGTGAACAACACAACCCTGGGGAACACTGATGTTGAGTATTATGCATCCCGAAGTGTTGTTGCACATATATGTTTTCTGAGGTCTGTTTGTCAAGAAGTCAAGGATTCAGTTGCACATGAGCTTGCTAAATCCAAGATGTACAAGCTTGTCAATAAGCTGCACTGGAATGACTGTAATGAATGCCGAGATGAAGTCAATAAACAACAGCCTGGTGAAGTTGTTTCTTCCCTCCAGACTACCGAGTGAGAGGTGGAATGCCATTGAAATAGCATCTGCAGTGGATCTGTTAGCCCGATAAGTGAACTGTAGAGGGTCAAAGGTGGGTGGAAGGGTGCCGACAGATACCTTTTAACTAGCATCTCAAAGCATTTCATGACATTTGAAGTTACAGCAAACAGTCTGTAATCATTCAGGCAGGCTGGAATAGCTTTCTGGGGAGAGGGACAATATTTGTCACCTTGAAGCAAGAGGGAACTTTACCATGAATAAGAGAGATGTTGAAAATATCAGATAGAACTGAGCATAGTTGATCTGCACAGCCTTTAAGTAGTTTGCCCAGTATTTTATTGAGACCAATAGCCTTCCTGGGGTCTGCTTTTTTAAGCTGAGATCTCACTTCATTGATTAATACTGAACACCCCCTCCTCTTCCTTCTCAATAGGTAACCTTGCAGCATCCACATTGTTCTCTTCAAATTTGCCAAAGAAGGAGTTCAACCTGTTCAGGAATTCACTGTTGTCTTCACACTGAGCTGACCTGGTTTTACAGTCAGTAATCTGTTATATCCCTTGCCGGAGACTTCTGGTGTCCCTCATGTATGCAAACTGACTTTGTGATTTCTTTCCATATTCCCTCTTGGCCTCTTTAATGCCTCTTTTTAGATTTGTTCTAGCTTTGCTGAGACCCTCCTTGTCCTTGGCCCTGAATGCTGCATTTATTGCCTTCAAGAGATCATAGACTTTGTTGTTGCACCATGGCTTTTGGTTTGCTCTGATTGTAATGCTTTTGACGTCAGATACATCATCAACACCCTTAGTCATATAAGCTATTACTGCTTCTTTGTAATCATCTATGTTCACTTGCTCATCTGACATAGCTGCCTCTTTGAAAATGTCACAGCAGGTACTATCATAGATTCATAGATTAGTACTAGGCTAACTGTCCTCAGGAGCCATTTTAAGCCTAGCCACTTACCCCATGTGAGAATCAAACCCTGCACCTTGTGTTTCTAAGGTAAGCACCTTAACCATTATGCCAACCTCATACCCCTCAAAGCAGTTTTGGAGACATTCCAAAGCCCACTCATGCCAGACCCTGATCTGTTTAACTGTGAGCTTTTCTCTGATCAGGGCCAGGTTGTAGACTGATAGAAGCATGATGGTAAGATGGTCAGAGCTTCCTAAGTTAGGTTGTTGTATTGTTCTGCAGGCACCTTTGATGTTAGAAAATGCCTTGTCCAGAATGTTTGCACCCCTTGTAGGAAAATCTACAAATTGATAGTATTGGGGTAGCACCTATGTCAGATCTGCTTGATTTAAATTACTAGCAACCACATGTGCAAAGTCTGAGTTTTTCCTCTGCAGCTCACAGACAGAGTTATAAAAATTGCTCAAGGCCTCAGTGGTGTTTGCAATGGATGGAATGTATTCCACTGTTACATATATTCCATTTAGCTCTCTAGGTACATAAAAGGGTCTACATTTTAAGGATAGGAACTGTAGATTATCAGAACAATGTAACTGAACAATCTAACAGTTCTTACACCATCTTTCATTCCCAGCTCCCTTAGCCTTTCCACACAAAGCTTGACATCTGTCTGCACAAAAGAGTAAGAGACCTTCTAAGCTAACAGCACTATCATTGACCTTGTTATACAGCCATGCCTCAGTAATCATCAAAAAACAGGTATTTCTCACCTTATTTTTGTTGTAGAGTTCCAGCCACAGGTCATCTATTTTACTGTCCAGCGAGCGTGCATGTGCTAACAGTATTGAAGGCAGAGCAGGAAAGAACCATGGTGTGATGTGTTCTCTATGTAGCCAAAGAGAAGATAAAATATAACTCCAGTCAACAATGTAGGTGACTGGCCAGATTGACTTAGGGTGCTGAGTAAGTATGAATACAAATCTTAACATTTAAAAACAGGAAATGACAAGTAATAAATGCTGTTTTCTGTCTTTAACTGATTTTGTTACTATATAAAGTAGTTATACACATAAAAATAATAGAAATACTAAAGTGCTTTCTGTACAGTATTGCATCCAAATCCATACCAGGCAGAATTGTATTACTATTTCTTATGTTAAAAAAGCATATCTGATTAGTATCAATAGTGATAGCAATACACTAATTGCTCCCATGTATCCATAAGCATTTCCCATGCATTCTGTTTTCATTCACTAAAGATTTAATAAATAACATTCACTGAAAATAAAGATTGGAATAATGTGTACCATTATATATGAATTTGTCTGCATGTCTTCTTTGTCTCTCCTACCATCATTTTTTCTCTATTTTTCTTATTTTAATTATGAATTCCTTTGCCTTTATTTTCTTTCTCTGCCATTTCTGTTCATTTTTCTACAGGTCCAGAATCCTTAGGAGTAACCCAGTTGTGTACCTCTGACATCAAGGAGAGTTTACCCTCTGTCCATCTAGGGATGTCCGCACAGGGTTGAGGTATTGGCACTGATCCTGTAGGTAAACTGGCATGTGGCAGCTTTCAAGCCTAACTGAACATAGGCTTCAGGACTTGGTTAAAGATGTGGTGGAGCAGGTGGTGTACAGATGCATTCAGCCAGTCTAGGACTCTTTTCAGCAGGTAGAAGGCTTCCATTTTGAGTCACTCCCTACTACCACAGTCCCCTCCACCATCAACACTAGGATCTTCCACTGTACCACCATATGGAAATGGGAAAATTTTATCACTTGAGGACTAGGGATTTTTGTAGGGATGGATTCCTCTACACCCCCCTTCTACCCTTATCTTGTCTCTCGCCTACACCCTCTTACATACTTCCCCCCACAGTACACTCCTATATAAAAAAAAAAAAATAAGAGGGTCTATCCCTGACAAAAACATAGCACCCCCTCTTCCACATCCTCCAGCACAAGCATCTTGATGTTTTCCTTCTGTGTTCCCCTTTTTCTTCCCATTTTCAAACTTTTCTTTCTCCCCCTTTCCATTCTTTAATGTAATAGACAGGGTGTTCACATAAGGATACCCCTATATAAAAGATACTAAACCCCTTTATTTTTTAAAGTATTAATAATAAAAGCTGTTCTGCCTGTGCTTACTGTAGCTGCATATAGTTGTAGCATCCCTTTACATGGATAACTGTTATGCAGCTGAGAACTTTAAATACCACCACAGATAGATAAATATATATATATATATATATATATATATATATATATATATATATATGTATATATATATATATATATGTATATATATATATATTTGACCTCTCTGTCTCTCTCTCTCTCTCTCTCTCTCTCTCTGACTACAGGTACACACACACACACACACACACACACACACACACACACACACACACACACACACACACACACACATACATACGTATATATATATATATATATATATATATATATATATATATATATATATATATATATATATATATGTATATATATGTGTGTGTGCATTCACTTCAGAAGTTCGAAATACTGAAATATCGAATTTCAGTATCTCGAGCCCAAGAAGTCGAATCCACAAAACTGCGAAAACTCAAAACCACGAAATTCAAAATCTCCACACCGGAGATTTTGAATTTCACGGTACTACTGCACACACACACACACACACACACACACACACACACACACACACACACACACACACACCATTCTCCCCACACACACACATAACCTCTCTACTACATGAAAGCAGGGGGGCTGCACCCCCCACACTCCCCCTACTTAAATATTCTCACTCCGAGGTCGCACTACATGCAAACACACACCAAATACCACCATACAAGCTACTTTCTCCTCGCACACACACATCACAGCAACAAAACTCACTGACACACACCACAGCCCCTACCCAAAACCCTTAACACACACACACTTACCTAAATACATAACCACAGCGAAAGCTCAGAAGCGTGAAATTCAAAACCTCCGGTATTCGAGGTTTTGAATTTTGTGCTTCTGAACTTTCGCTGTTCTGTGGATTCGACTTCTTGGGCTCGAGATACTGAAATTCGATATTTCATTATTTCGAACTTCTGAAGTGAATCTATATATGTATATATATCTTGGTTCACTGTAATATTTTGTCTCCTATTAACAGTTGAAATGATTAGGAAATGAGTCCCTTCAATGGACTAAACATATACTTCAGATCTGCAAAATGATATTTCCTGTAGGTATTTTGCTTAATTTTCCTATAATAGTTCTTTCTACATGTTCATTGGACCGTACCGAGTATAAACTAGTTGTCATTTGCTTTGTTTTTTTGTTTTTTTACTTCTCCCTTATGTACAGATTTTCTTTGTTCCTGATGTTTTTATTGTAGGACATTTCCATATAAAACCTATTTATCATGTTTGTTATTAATAGTTATTAGCCTAGTCTGTTTTCATTATCAGACCACATATCTGTGGATTAACTAACATAACCTGCAATTTTAGAGGTTCATTTTAAAATAACTTTCACAACATGTTGCATGGGTTTGTGGTCTGGTTCTTCTTATATTTAATTACCAGAGACATATTTATGGAATTTCTCACATCTGTACATTACAGCTAATAGATTTTTTTCTATTTGAGTATATCACTTTGGTGTATCTGTTTATGCACTTAACCACAGGCAACTGGTGTAATGCCTTGCAAATCTCATTTCTTATACTGTTCTGACTGCTTCACTATTTGTAACATGACTGGCTTATTCACATCACATTATTTTAATAATGATAGATATGTACCCAGTTTCTTGAGAACTTCAAATACATTTCCTCTTCACTGCTCAATTCCAGGGCATACATTATTTCAAAAGTTTTCTTATAGTCACAAACATATATGGTACAAACTCTGTAAGGTACTACAAAGCTGCAACTAGGTCATCTGACACACTGGGCAGTTTGCCAGACTGGAACCCCCCCAACCCAAAGTTGAGGACCCAGAAGATTAAGATAAAATAACACACACTGTAACAGCTTGTATTATTCACCCAACCCTACTTAAACATCTTTGATACTGTATGGTATAAACTTCTATCTTGCTTGGTTATCTTCTGATTTTGGCATTTGCTGAATTTCTTTGACTTTTTTTATGCCAGACTTCAGTCTATCTGAGTTTGGGATATCACTTATCTATTTTGGACATACCATTCCTGTTTTATGCGAAACACAGAAATCCTCTACCAACTAATAAAACAGCTGGTATAAAATAAATACAGTTGAAGTAGCAAACAAACACCAACTGTACCACAGCTAGGAAGTTTATTATAAAACAGGTAAGTGCTTTCAGGGATGTGCTCCTTCATCAGACAACTCACAAAAAAAAAAATCATTCCTTATATAGTAGAAGCACCTGCTGTCAATTAAGTCTTAAAGATACAATGTTAAATACAAATGCTTTAATCTGATCCACTCTAGTATATCTTGAATATGCATATATCTGGTTAAAAAATTCATAAATATTAAAACACATATTATGTATACGAGTCGTGGTTAATAATAACATATTAAAATTGCTAAAACCATGTCCTACTATGCAAACATTTTTTTAAAAACATAAACTATGACATGCAACATAAATACAAAAATATATATAGTGCACTAACACCATGTCAAATATAATATGTATGTGTATGAAACAGCATGTTGAAATATAACAGTATCTATGTAAGTATAAATATGTATGCATGTGCGTGTATAAAAATATATAGAAAAGAAAAAATGATGTATATAAATATCTAGAATATATATATATATATATATATATATATATATATATATATATATATATATAAAAATATATAAAAAATATACATGTACATATGTAGATAAAAATGCATGTATATAAAATGTATATACATAAGGAAAACATAAACAACTTAGTATGTCATAATGACAGAACATAAATGCAATAAATAAAATTATATATTAAAGTTCTAAAATCCTAACAGTATATGAAAAGCCGAAAGACACAACAACTGACTTATGAACATTATGTTTTCAGATGATATATAAGAATAAACGTATGTCTTGCTGAAAATCACCCACTGCAGGATGATTCCATATACTTTTATTAATCTATGGAATAGCATAAAAAACGGCAACAGTGGGACATTTATGGTATAATACTGATACAGGTTCATTACTTAACATGCATTGTTCATCTGCATTTTTTACATTTGCATTACATTCTGTAGTGCATGAAGTACCAAATAGCATTTTTGCCAAGCAGATGAAGATTTTTGGCTACTGTTTTAAAGGAAAAAAAATTTGAATATAGCATCATCCCTACAATGATGCCCTGAACTTTGACTGTAAACTTCAAACTCAGTGTCATCAGGGTAAGAAAAGCGTGAAGTGCATTTATAGACTTCAATGGACACATCTTCATGCATGCACAAATATGTGCTTTCATAAACTTCAATGGACACATCATCATACTTGTCCAAATACAAGTCCATGAAAGTCTAAAAACTGAACTCTCTCTATTCCTGCATTGAAGTCATGTTGGATACCCTAAATTTATTTGTGCCATGGTTTAATAAAAAGTGTACAAAGCTTTTTATTAAAAATGCCTCAAATAAATCTGAAACAAAGACAAGGGAAATGCACAGAGGCATTTAATTCACTAAATACCATGTTGCACCCATGAATATAAACAAATCACTTTAAAAAGCCCAAGCATTCACTTCTGTTCAGAAGCTCAAGCAGTCCATTACTATATTCCTTTTTAGAATTACTGTATGCCCAGATGAGTTCTTTTTCATTGCTTACTTTTGTATAACATATGCTAGTATAATCTCTGTGATTCATGATAAGTATAATACCACCTTTGTAAGCTTAGTGAACTACTGTCCTTTCCTTCTCTGACTTTAAATATTGCAAAGTTTTCCATTTCTGTCTTGTAAATGATAATTTTACTTCTCATATACTTGACAAACTCACAATGTGCTCATTAACACATACTTATTCAAAAGCCTTAGTGAAAGCATTCATTCTAGCTGGTACATACATAAATGCTGTGTTTCAAATATGGCACCTTAAGTTTAACATTGTTTCTCCCTAGATGAACATATTCATCTAAAAATGAACTATTTTATGTAAAATATCATTAAAATCAAATATTTCAGTAACAGAAATTCTAAAATACACCACTATTACACCTGGGGGCATGAATTAGGTGGTGCCTTGGTAGTATGTAATATAAATGCTACATGATGAAAAGTTTTGTCTTTCAGTATTTAAAGTATAGTTTCAAAAGACCATATAAATACATGTGCGTGCATGCGAGTGTGTGCGTGTGTGTGTGTTTGTGTGTGCGCGTGTGTGTGTGTGTGTGTGTGTGTGTGTGTGTGTCTGTGTGTGTGTGTGTGTGTGTGTGTGTGTGTGTGTGTGTGTGTGTGCATGCAGTGTGTGTGTGTGTGTGTGTGTGTGTGTGTGTGTGTGTGTGTGTGTGTGTGTGTGTGTGAGTGTGTGTGGGTATGTGTATGTACATTTGCGTGTTTGTGCATAAAAGAAGCTAATCACCAGTATGTTGCAATGCTATTTATATGGTGTAATATGTTACAATAAAGATTTTATCTCCCTGTGAAGGAGGAACCTGGATCACTAGGGAGAGAAATAACAATTTCATTTCCAGTTGCATGGCAGAAGTGTGCCTATAATTTTCACAGTATGCTGTCAAATGAAGTGTAATATAATACGGTGTTACTATACAGAAGAAGCTTTTTTTATACCACCAACCACAGCTATTAATGAAACCATTGTTTAAGCAACTATTACTATGTAATGAAATCTATGGCAGATTAAGATCATATGTTGTAAGCTGCACTAATGCTAAGATTTTTATGAGTTCCACCCATAGTATGTGATACTTCACAGTATTTTTTTATGTATGATTCTGACTGTGAATACAATTTTTAAGATGTTATTAAGAAGACTAAGAACTGAGTTGTCATGCAGAAACTGCTTATCTATACCTGTCCTGAGATAAAACCACTTAAAAAAATTGCAGCCCTTGTGCTAAAAAGACATTGGGATGTACTTCATCTCACAAATAAAGGGTAGATGGGCGCCACTGCCTTTCTGAAGGGGTAGAAAGTAATATGGTGGTGTAGGAATTAAAGCAGACATGGGAGAAATGTAATTTGACTTAGTTTCAAGCAGCCCCTTAGAAGAGTAGAATACAAGAAGCAAAATAAGTTGCTGCTCCTTCCATGCTATCTGTCTTGTAACTAAAAGGTATGCATGTATTAGGACTCTGGGCTCCTATCTTACCCCCATTTAGAGCCTATCTTTCTGTTCTTTATGACTTATCTGTATATATTCACAAAGAAGATGTGCTATTTAGTCTGACTGTCGATGCACCAAACTTTACTACAACTATAAAATAGGTGTCAAAAGATATGTAGTTGATGAGGAAAAAGGCTTTTTGGTCCACACTCTGCCAAATTCCAATCTATTCAATAAATCATGGATCCTATGTAGTGAACTGTCAGTTCACCCACCCATTATACAACTCATCTTATATCCAGCCCTGCATTTTATATACCATTTTATTGAAAAAATGTTCACAGTTTCACAGTTGTATATAGACACATCAGTGATGTGATCATATGCACCAACTGTCGTAAACAACCATAAAAGCTGTAATGCTTTCAAATTATCAAAAAGTGCATAACTGTTATAAATGGCAAGATGATCCTACTGCATTTAACTGGTATTTCCAGTATTCTTACTGCAGATAAAAATAACCTAACTATTATACAGTGAATGTTTGTTCTGTAAATCTCCATCTGAGCTACGTTTAATCAGCACTCAGTTCTTGGTCTTAACCTAAATTCTTTCTGTATAGTTTTCCTCAAATTCATAACCCAAAGAGTCCAAAATACCACCTTTGTTCTAAAATCCCAGGTAACTAAAGAAAAGCATTAATAATCTTTCATTTCAAAGCTTTCCTCAGAATCTTTACCTTATCACACAATGTTTTTTTCAAGTTCAGCATTAGCCACAATTCTCTAAATACGCTATTCCTATCACCTTCCGAGCTAAGGTAGTAATAACGACAAATGGATGGGCTGGTCATCCCCCATAATATTTCCCTTTATTACCCATCCTTTCCCTCAGTGCCTATCCTTTGTATCCTAAATTAGGATCACACCACAATGCCTCCTAATTCTGTCACATCCACAAATTGTACCAACAACTTCTCAAGAACAGAACTACTTGCAAATAGAAAAAACAAACTCACAAACATATTCAAAATAAAATATGAAGAATGAGTAACAGTTTCACATGATTAAAACAAGTGAAGAAGCTTAAGCATGATGATCAGATATAGATCACTGCCTCTAGATTAAAATATTGTGCTTCTTTTTAGCCTGTGGAGTTATGCCTCCTGTTACAGAAATAAATAAAAGTTTTTTCTTCCTGTACAAAATATTTTTCCACATTCTCATGAAATCCTCATGGAATGTTGCTAGAAGGAAAGAACTACAAATTATCCATAGTATGTGCTTCAAAATTAAATGATAATGGAGCATCAGTACCTTACATTTAAACAAATATTTTACTGTTATGGTTATGCCATACATTTTTTCATACAGAAATAGGGCCCTGGGTATTCATAAACATTATATGTAGTACTATGGCTGCACTGTTTGCACAGTTTGAAGAAGAGAATCATCTTATCAGATCATGCACATAAAGCACTTTTCTGAAATTACTGTTGACACTGATCAGACATGACGTACACGTTGGGTATTCATGGGCAAAGCAATGACATTCAAGAAAATATGATTTCTGTAAAGTCACATGCTAATTTTCTAAAATGGTGGCTGGTGGTGAGGTAAGTTACATATTGCTTGTTATAGGCATTTCTACTTTTTTCATACTTTATAAGAAAATGATACCTTGACACTAGTAATACAGATTTTAAATATTATTAATGGTAATCTGTAAATGAACATTTTTCCTTACTTCACTGTATTATAGGTTCATAGGTTCATACTAGGCTATCTGCCCTAGGGCATTTATAAGCCTAACCAGAGTGTGTTTGGCTTTCGCCACCCATTTTAAATTAATTTTGTTATGCCCTTTTTCGAGGTTAGTATACTGTGCCTCTGTCTAACAGTGACACAGAAGTGATACCTGGGGTAAACCTATGATCTCCCATCCACTCATCAAGATTCCTCTTGAAGAGAGTCAATGAGGGACAATGCCTAACCTGGACTGGGATTTTATTCCAGAGTGAAGGGAGCCTCTGGGTTATGAATCTGTCCCTGCAGCATGTCCTATCTTTTTCAGTGCTGAGGTTCAAGTCTCTCGAGCGGGTAGCTCGATGGGATTTGGATTTTCTGAGGTGCAACATGTCCATTAATTCCGGGTTGGACATGGCTTTATACGTCAGGCACAGATCACCTCTGAGCAGGCAGTATGCCACTGAGTAGAGCTGGAGTTGCTTTAACCGGGCAGCGTATGGCATCTGTTTGAGCCCTTTGATCCTCTTGGTGAGGTACTTTTGGGGTCTTTCCAGTTACTGCGGGTGTCTGGTAAGGTACATCCCAAAAGGGGCATTGTACTCAATTATGGGCCTGATGAGGGATGAGTAAAGAGGCACGATGACCTCCCCTGATCTAGATGTGAATCCCTTCATGATTAGGTGGGCTATATAAAATGTTTTTCTAACCACTTTGGCCATGTGGTTGTCAAATGAGAGATTGCTATCAACTTGGGTCCCCAGGTCCCTAATTACTTCTTCTGTACTTAATGGATTACCACCTATATGGTAATTTGTGGGCACTTTGTTTTTGCCAAAGGGGATGACTATACATGTTTTGGCGTTTAGCTTGAGGCCATGGCTCTGGCACCAGTTGTCTATTTCTATGAGGCCCTTTTGGAGGATGCTTGTGTCGGCTGGAGAGTCGATTATGGCGCCCAGTTCGCAGTCATTTGCAAACTTGGTCAGCCACAGTCCTTCTGTGTTGGCCTGTACCTCCGAGAAATATATACCGAACAAGAGAGGTCCCAGGACTGAGCCTTGTGGGGTGCCACTTGTAACTGGTTTGGAGTCTGACATGGCTCCAGCAATTCTAACCATGTGGGTTCTGTCCTTGAGCCAGTTTGCAACCCATCTAGTGACATAGGGGTTTATATTTAAGCTGGTGAGCTTATCTATAATGCCGGAGTGGGGTATTGTATCAAAGGCTTTTGCGAGGTCCAGGTAGGCTGTGTGGACCACCTTCCCCTCGTCAATGGCCTTGATGACTGTTTCAAAGAAATCAACCAGGTTTAAGAGGCAGGATCTGCCCTTAACAAAGCCAAACTGGGTAGGATCCAGTGTCTGTAGGTCCCCAATATCTTTATCTATGAGGTCCATGATGATCCTTTCCATAGCTTTGCAGACCAAGCTAGTCAGGCTTATGGGACGATAGTTTCCAGGATCCGTTGAGGCACTACCTTTGTGGAGAGGGACCACTGTTGCTGTATGCCACTCTTTGGGTACATATCCTGTAGTAAGGCTGAGATTGAACAGTAGTTTTATGTTTGGGTTTAGGTCTTTTTGGAGTTCATGTAGGACGCAGTCCGGGACACCGTCTGGTCCCATTGATGCTGTGTTTTTTGCTTTGGAGAGGGTGGCTCTTACCTGAGCATCTGCGATATCAGGGGGGCAGCACTCTGCTAGGATAGATATTTGCCCTTTTGGTGGGGAGGGGGAAGGAGAAGTTTGTGCTGAACCTTTCATCTAGGATATTGGCAATGTCTGTGGGTTTGGTGTATTTTTTGTTATTTTGGACTAATTCTGAGCATATCTGGGAATTCCCACCCAGGTTCCTAACATAACTAAAGAAAGCCTTGGGATTATCCTTAGTGTCCTGTGCAATTTTTCTCTCGAAGCTGGTCTTAGATGATTTTATGAGTGCTCATAGTTTTTTGCTAATACTGATCATAGATGCCTTCCCTTTTTGGGATTTTGTTCTATCATGTAGTAGCTTCCTCCTTCTATTGTATAGATTGTTTATGGCTGGGGTCCACCAGACAGGACGTCTGCCTTTGGTGGATTGGGTCTTGGTTTTATTTGGGATTGCATGATCCATGCATTCCTGAAGGTGTTCATAGAATGCGTTTATAAAGGATTCTGCGGTCTGGGCCATATTTTCCACAGCCCCGGGGGCTTTGAAGGATTCCACCTCAGTTTTGAGGAGTGTGAAATTTGCTTTAGAGAAGTTTTTCACTGTGGTTTTCAGGGCAGGGGGTGGGGTCGGGATGTGAATATCCAGTGAGATTAGTTTATGGTCTGATCTTACTAGTGAGGGATACACTTCTGGTCTGGAGCATAGAGTCCCCATGTTGGTGATGATCAGGTCCAGTATGCTTTCCCCTCTTGTGGGAGTGATAACAAGTTGTTCCATAGCATTTGAGTTTATAAATTCTAGGAACCTTTGGGCTAGGGTGTTGGAGCTAGAGTAATGCTCCCAGTCTATGTTTGGGTACTTGAAGTCGCCCAATATAATGGTGTTTGGAGAGACCTTCATATTTTCCAGTGTTCTCAGGAAGGCCAAGTGGGGTTCCTGGGTTTGGGAGGGTGGTCTGTAGCAGACTATAAACTGGAAGGCAGTTTTACCCACTGTTAGTTGCACATGGATAGTCTCTGATGCTTCGTGCTGTGCCACCAACCTGGAGGTGTGGGTATCTTTGACGAATATTGATACTCCCCCTCCTTTTGTGGTTCGCTCCAAGTTTTGGGGCCAAAAAGCATGGTATGAGGTATAACCTGGTAGTGCTGGGGTGCTCTCAGGAGCCTTGAACCAGGTTTCTGTTACTGCACAGATATCAATGTTTCCCATGCTAAGGAGAGTTTTGAGTGCGTGCATCTTGAGGTTTAGACTTCTGGCATTGAGTAGCATTACTCTTAGTTTCTTATCCCTTGTGATACTTATGGAGGTGGGTTTGTCTTTTGAGCCTTGCCTAAAAAAGGTACTATGGGGGTAGCAAGAGCCTTTGCCAATATCCGAAAGCCCAGGGGTGACAGGTGCAAGCCGTCCCTAGCGAAGCATCGTGGCTTGTCGAACATGTCATCCCAGGCTGACAGGCATTGGATCCCCTATGAATGACACCAATACTTAATCCAATTGTTGAAATTGATCATCTTGTCTTCATATTGTGGCATCATTCTTGGTGAGGGTAAGATGCTACTCAAGGTCGCGGTCATACCGGCCTGGGCTACATGCTCAGAGAGCTCCTCTATGTCTCTTTTCATGTAGTCCAGGGAGATATGTCTCAGGTCATTCACACCAGCATGGACAATGACTGAGTCATATTTGTACTTGCCTTGGAGTGACCTGAGTGCTTGTGTTATGTGGCGGATCCTAGCACCCGACAGGCAGCTCACCGTGACCTTCTCCTTGTTCAGCCTGGTGAGCGGGACGTCAGTGTGCCTGACGATAGAGTCACCTATTACAAGTGTATCAGGTGTGTTGTTTAGCCTTAAGGGCTGTGACTGTTTTGCACACTGGTTTTGTGAGCTATGTGTTGCACGTGTTTTGTTTTGGGGTAGCGGTTGCTTGGGTGTCTGCTTTGGAGGTCTCTGCTGCTTAGGCAGATTTTTATTTATGTTGCTAATGTATCTTTTATACATAGCACTATACATGCACTAGGATAGATAAAGTCACTTGTAGGGGCACATGGGAGATGTTGACACACCCTTTCCTTTCCCTGCTCAATATACATGGTGGTGTGCAAATCATGAATATTCCTATCTCCTTTGCCATGTATATGGAGAATGGGTAACTAACATATTCTTTTAATGATGGGAGTGGTACAATTCTGAGTCCTTTTGGTGTGTGTAGGTAATCACAAGGCATGTTTTCATCATTATGCAGGATAAACTATATCTCTAAATGTGAACAAATACTTTTTCATTCGTTATACCACCTTACTGTCCCTTCTTCACTTACTTCATTACTTCTATCACATTCTCTTCCCTGACTTTCTCTCTATACTACAAGCCTGTTTTTCCCTCACTTTGTATTGCAATTCTTGTTTATATTAGACTAACTTACCTTTAATTTGTCTACAAACTGTCTAAACCTTCTCTAAATATTAAATGATTGTCATATAATGTCTATAGATTCGTAACCAATGTTTTTATATCATGTCCAATTTGTTATAATTATTTAAACTGCAGATGTTTATGTTTTATTTTTGAAGATTGTAAGATTATTGTCCTTAAAATGTTTTGTAATAATTTGAAGCTTTTCTCCCTGGGCCTCTGCTGAAAATGGATTTCTACCCAGTCAGTCTTTCTTGGTAATTAAATATCAGTAACTAAATAAATAAATGAGTCTGGGCATCTGCTGGGTGTTCTTCTCAGAAAAATAGCTATCTACTGTTGCTGTATGTTGATTATGTTGATGAGTACAATGCTTCACTGAGCATACCTCTGTTTATGAAACATTTGGGACATATTTTATTTATTTGCCTTTGTTACTCTGTAATATAACTCTCTCTCTCTCTCTCTCTTTCTCAATATATATATATATATATATATATATATATATATATATATATATATATATATATATGGGTTCCGTTGTTTGCTTGACAAAGAGTTTGGCTGACATCTGTTTAATTGACCCCCATTTGGTTGACTTCACAGATAGCTAATAGGTGTGAGATTGTCAGTCCCTGGTTAGGGAATATTCCCTTGCCCCAGGGATTGTGCAATCTTGGAGACAGTAAATATAATTAGAGGGGGTGTGGGATGTGGGCGGTGTTGTTTATGCTTGCTGAAGTGACATTTGCATGTGTTGAGAAGCAACCTTTGTATATGCATATTAGGAAGGCCATATTTCTGTTTTTGAGGTACAGTGGTTTCCTTCAGGATGTCGACATTCATGTAAGTCGACCAACTGAAGGTAAACAATATATATATGGGTGGCACAGTGGTGCAGTGGTTAACATTGTCACCTCACAGCAAGAGGTTCTTCGGTTCGATTTTCGGCTGGGGTGCCTTCTGTGAGGAGTTTGCATGTTCTCCCTGTGTTCGCGTGGGTTTCCTCCGGGTACTCCAGTTTCCTCCCACATTCCAAAAACATGCATCTGGAGCATTTCTCCCCGGGCCTCCGCTGAAAACAGGCTCTGTGGAACCTAGTCAGACTTTCCCGGTCAACAAATGATAAATAAAAATAAAATAAATATAAAATATATATATATATATATATATATATATATATATATATATATATATATATATATTACTGCCTCTTCTACACAAGATAAATGAAATTCATACATTAGTGCATTGCAGATATTGCTAATAATGATCATTTACATACCCACTCCCTACTTGGACACTTCTAGCTGTGCAGTAATATATAAGCATGCGCAAGAGAGTTTGGGTGAAATGTAGAGTTTTGGTATGTGTTTTTACTATGTGCCAGTCCTATACATTTGTATACTATATTTATAAATCCCGTTCAAACTTTTTGAATATATGGAGTCACAACAGCCTGTTTAATTATACTTGTGATGAATGTCATATGCATTACTCTTACATGAGCTGGCATTTACAGTTTTTTTTTCCAAACTGTAATTTTTTTTTTTCAAATGGTGCAATTTAGCAGTTTGTAATAGCCATTTTGAACTTAATTTCACCCAGATACAAAAGTCTTAGCCTAAACTTTTGAAGTTTTATATGACATTATTTCTGTAATGCTTAGCTTTATACAGTATATTAGGTGAGCAAATTGCTGATAAGGCAAAAGTACAAAATCTTGAATGTGTTTCCATAAATATGTACCTGTAGAAAATGTGCTTATTGCTTAAATTTAAAATTGACTGAAAAAATAACTTTTTCCTTAGAAATTATTATTTTTAGTTTTGATATAAAAATATACCGCCAATGTAATTTTGATATTAACTGAATCTGTCAACCAGTGATAATTTATTCGTTTATGTATTTATTTATTTATTTGTCAATTGTTGAATGGGTTAGTCCAACTGAGCCAAAGGCCCATTTCAATGGAGACCCAAGGAGAAAAGCTCCAACATATGCCACAAATTACATAAATTCAAAGCTATACAAAATAAAAATTAACAATTACATAAAAAAGTTTATGCAAGTTAATATGGCAAGTTATAAGGAAAAGAGATACACTTGAGTAAGTAACAGAAGATGAAAATCCCTATGTATGGCTAGAGCAAACAAGTAAGTATCCACGTTAGTATTCTATTGTATTAAAGAAAACAATCTTGATAGACCACATAGCACAGAAGTGTTGCTATTTACATAAACTATATATACATACGTACAATGAAGCAGCTGGTAGTGTCTTGTTGGGATGATACTATTTATTCAAGCTATATACTTAACATATATAAGTTCTAGGGTAGGGAGAGGTGGCTGGGAGGGATGATTAGGTAGGTTTCTGGCATGGGCAGGAGCTTGGGTTTGCAAGGTAGTTTTTCAGTTCTTTATTGAAGCTGTAATTGTATTTGATATTTTGGATATTTGGGGGGAGTTTGCTCCATGCTTGGGACACTGTGCTTTTTTAGTTTGCCTTGTTCTTATTAGGTTTGTGTATGTCAAGAAGTTGATCGGAGCTACAGAGAGTATGAGTATGAGTAGGAGTATAGAGGGATACTAGGGAGGAGAGGAAAGGACAGTCCAAAGGTTTATTAATTCAGGAGTGAGTGATTTGTAGTTGGGAAAGAAGCAGTAGTTGGGGGATTTCCAGCCATCTGAGTTGTTTTAGAGCAAGGCAGTGGTGAGATTTGTACGGTTGGTTGCTTGCAAGTTTATCTATTTTGTTATATGCTTGTTCAAGTTTGGTTATTAAGCTGGCTTGTATGTGTGTAAATACAGGAAAAGCATAGAGAAGGCAGGGAAGGAGGAAGGCTTGTGCCAGAGGAGGTTTGGAGTCAGAATACAGGAATTTTTTATTTCTATAGAGGAGTCCCAATTTTTGATGTGTTACTTTTTAGATTTTTAGATTTTGATACTGTTGAATATGTAAGTCGAATTTTAGTTGATCATCAATTATGATGCCGAAGAGCTTAGTGTGTGGTTCAGGTTTAATAATAGTGTTATCAAGAGATGAGACGGTGAAGGTGGTTTTATGATGGGAGAGAGATTTAGGAATGAAGAGAAAGAGTTTAGCTTTTTAGGGTTAAGGATGAATTGGTTATCAGTAAGCCATTTTTCAGTGGTGAGAAATGAGCTTTGAGTAATAGAATGAAAGTGAGTGATGTTGTCAGAGAAGAAGATAAGAGTAGAATCAACATACTGTATAAGGGAGTATGTGGTGCAGGATGAGTGGAGGTTGTTAGTAAAGATATTGAAAAGTAGAGGCCCTAGAATAGAGTCTTGGGGGACTCCAGTCTGGATAGGTAGAGAAGGGGAACAGGTGGTTTGCCATCTAACTGACTGTAACCTGTTAGTAAGGTAGCTGGAGGCCCAGAGAACAGTGGAGGTTGAGAGCTTGAGATCAGATAGTTTAGTTAGTAGTTTAGAGTGAGAAACAGTATCAAAGGCTTTTGAAAGCTCTAGAAATAGACGGGACATCAGTAGGTTTTTGTCTGTAGCCTCTGCAAAAGTATGAGTGAAAAACAGAAGGGCAGTGGAAATGCTGTGATTTGTCCTAAAGCCATATTGAGTAGGGTGTCAGAAAGTTTTCCTGAGTTAGGTATTTGGTTAGCTGATTATGTATGCATTTTTTGAGGATTTTAGAGAGTGGGGAGAGAATGGCTATGGGTCTAAAATGAGAAGGATCAGTAGAGCGGTATGCTATAGAAAGATTTCCAAATGTCAGAGACAGTAGATTCTTGGATTGATCTGTTTACAAGTATAGTAGGCTAGGCTATAGAGCTGGCTGAGAGCTTAAGAAATAGGGAATGTAGGTTGAGGGGAACATAGTTTTAGTTTAAGCAGAAGAGATCTATATAAGCAGTAGTGACTGGTTTAAAAGAAAATGTGGTGGTCTTGGAAGTAGTAGAAGAGGTGGGGGAGGATTTTTATTTTGGTCAGAGTGGGTTAGTTTGTGGATAGATTCAATGAAGTAAGACTTAAGTAGTGTGGCAGTTTCTTGAGGAGTATTGTTAGGGTAGGGGTTAGGGGTAGTAGGTACCCAAGGGTGGAGGATTTTATTGATGGTGTTCCACAATTTTTTTGGTTAGAGTGATTTGTGTATTGGGCCTCAAAGTATATTTTTTTCTTATGTTTGTTGATTTGCTTATTGGTGAGGTTTTTAAGTTCTTTGTATATTTGGCGTAGCATAGTGGATTTGTTTTTAGCCATTGTTTCCAAACGTTATCTCTTTTTCATAAGGGGGTGAGTGTCTTTTGTGAACCAGGAGGCATGGTTAGCTTTAATCCCAATTTTTCTAGTTGGTGCTAGGGAGTTAAGTATATCAAGGAAAGTATGGTTGAATTCTAGAACTGCATCATTGAGGGGAAGGTGTAGCAGGCTGGAACAGTTAACTAATGAGAGCCTATTATTAAAGGTTTCAGCATCAAAGCAGAAGAGGTTGTGGCAGTCTCTCTGTAGGTGCGACCTGGGAATTTGAATAAAGTGCCTTCGCACATAAATAGGGAGATGGTCACTCAGGGAGTCAGGTAGAGTGCAGGGGTTATGGTAAAGGTTTGGGATGGAAACAAGGGTCCAATCTAGGATGGAGCTATATTTGTTGTTTTTTTTTTAAGTGAGTAGATGTTGTAATTAGTTGATTGAAGCCATGGAGGTTGATGCTGAGATTTGGAGATCTGGTTGTTAGTTTTTTCCAATCAATGTTGACATCCCCAAGGATAATTGTCTCATAGGGTATATGGAATGAGATCCATGAGAGGTTAGGTTCAAGGATGTGAATGTTATTTCCAAACAGTATATAGATGGTTGCTATAGCAAATTTTTTGGGGCGGTTTAAATGGCAATTAAGGATAAATAGCTCAGCTGGGCAGAAGTCTGGAAGAGGTATGAGTAGTGGGGATAAGTTAAGTTGCTTGGTGTAAAAGATTGCCACCCCTCCCCCCTTTTTGGAGAGTCTGTCTTGATGTTAAATGTTATAGCTGGGAGGTAAGATTTTAGTGTTAGATATGTGCAGTTTTAACCATGTTTTGGATAAGATTAAGATGTGTGGAGAGTAGTGAGCTATCCAAGAATTCAGGTCAGTGATTTTATTAAGTAGACTTTGAATATTTATTGAGTAGATAGTAAGATGTTTGGTATTAGAGGGGTGGGGAGGTTGGTGTAAGGTGAGTGAAGGGATGGTGGTTGGGTGTGGACATGTGGGGCCCAGGACTGGGGTGGATGTCCCCATCTAGCAGAAGAGTTTTTTAATAGAGTGGGTTTAGTATGGTAGAAGTAATAAGTAACAGATCTGTACTTGAGATTGGAGGAGGTAGGAGTGTGAGTAGATAGTTTGATTTTATGAAGTATGTAGGAAATATTATACAAAGAAGGTGAGATTAATAAGGGTAGGGGATTATCGTTATAAGTTATTGGATGTGTAAGCATTGGAGATGGTTGTAGGTGGTATTGTTTTATGTGATAGGAACTTAAGAATTTAAGGTCGAAGAGTAGGAGGGCTGAAAGGTAGAGGTGCAGCATGATATGGGAGGACTTGAATGAGAGTGAGGAGGAGCTGTAGTTAGGTATGTGTAGTAATGAGAATGAGTGTATGTGTTAAGTATTTTTCAGATTAGAAGGACAAAAGGAAGGGGTTGGGGGAAGAAAAGTGAAAGAGAGTAATTAAGCTGGGTTGGTTTGTCAAGTCTGTCAAGGTGGGTAGGAGATTATGAGGGGTGGAGATGTTAATTATGTGTATACAGGAATAGAGAATTGGAGATAGGGAGGGGTTATATATGGGTGAAGAAACTGAGATTGGTTAAATTGAGTACAGTGGGAGGGGCTGTATCAAGGCAGTTAAAGTATAAAGCTAGAGTAAGTGAGGGTAGGTGGGAATGTAGGTAGGGTAGGGGAGTACAGTGAGCCTGAGAGTAGTGAGGGTAAATGGACCAGTGCTCAAGAAAGCAGCAGAGTTCCACACAGAGTTATACAATGGTTTGAAGGGCCAGTTATAACCAAAAAGCAAATGTTAGGGAGGAAATTTTAAGTTTCCAACTTAACAAAATAATTATTTAAAAGCCAGTCTTACAGATTAGAGAGAGGAGGGGATAAAAGATCTAATTTTGAGGAGGGGGGATATGATATAGAGCACTTGGGAGAGGGTGGGAGTCCTGGCTTGGTGTGCATGCTACAGAGTTGTTTTGTATTATCAATATACACTTAGATGGGCACCATAACATAAATACTATGCAGCTATAAATCTTTTTTCAGTGATGAAGGTTTGCTTGGTTGCAGTCCATGGGGAACGCCAGAAGTGTTATGGTTGCACACAATTGGTACAAGGCAGTGGAGAGAGTAGAGTTAACTGAGGGGGAAAAAGGAGAGAAATGGAAGGCAATTAGGTGAAAGAAATATAGAACAAAAATTACTAATATGTAACACACAACATTTAGAAACAATTTCATCATAAACAGTTATAAAATAGGCTCCAATAATAAATGCATCCCAGGCAGGTTCAAATTGCTTAATAATATAACAGGCAGCAGTATCAGCATTCAATCATCTTTTCAGTTCCATTAGCAAAACAAATCATGTAGATTAGGTCGAATTGCAAATGGTCAAGTTAACAAACAGAAAACAAGCTAAGGAAAAATGGCAGAACCATGTCCCAGCTAATATTCAACAAACTGCTTAACATTAAAGCAAAGCATATCGCTGGCATTCATTTTTAGGTTTTGAAACCGCTTGTCTAAAGTATGACAGGGCAGCAGGCATTGCAGTGTTTCAGTGTCCTTTACGGTGCAAATACATATCTACACTGTGCCCTTAAGATGGGCAAATTGGTTGCTAAAGTGATGCGAGTCACAGGCTGTACTAAGGAGGCAGCGTTAACATTGGTAGAAAGTATAGTATAAAATATGCCTGAAAGCAAAGACATAATAATCCAGGCTGCCCAATACCACCTAGTTAATTTACCAGCAGTTACAAGTATTGTTAATGTGACAGTGTTTAGAATTATAGCATGTACACTGTAACATGTATCATCAAATTGTTCCCACCCGTTTTGACATCAGCAGAAAAGTAAAATAGTGCCTACCATTAAAGTTACAAAGTGGCCAATAAACTGGTTCCTTAGCCTGTGTCAATAAAACACAATTGCATTTGTTCTTTCAAGCAGATGGACTCTGATGAATTTCTTAAAAGAAGGGAAATTATCAAGTTGTCATTCCACACTGCACTTGCTAGTTTGGAGAAAGCCCTTTCATATTTGCAAAGTGTGAATGGTGGCCTTTATATCTGAATATTTTCATTAGTACTGGAAATTTCATCTTGACTTCTAAACTGGAGTTTGTTTAGATGTGAGGAATAATATCCATTATGTAAAATGTTAAAGGTAAAAGTGTCGAGTTGTAGCATTGCTCTTGATGTTGCAGGAAGACAGAAGATGAATCAGAGGACTTTGTTCTCAGTGGTTTGAATGAGAGAAGTATTTTTAGCTTAGAGAAACAGTATTCTGGCCTGGTGAGTTGCAGATTAATGATTATAGCCTGACTTGCATCAGTAGTGAGCAAGTTGGATATTTTGTATGATACTATAATACTGGCAGTTGAGTGTTCATAAGCACAGACATAGGATCATAGGATCATAGGAGGTTACTCAACTAATGACCCTATGGCCCTTACAAGCCTAGCCACATTTTACCCTTATTTCCATGATCAGCACCTATCACCCTTGTCCAAGAAGGACATAGGTGGAACCCCTGGGGTGAAGTTATGGTTACCCATCTAATCATCTAGATTGCGTTTGAAGAGGGCTAATGAAGTGCTCTGCGTGACATGAAGCAGAAGTCTGTTCCAAAGGTGTGGTAACCTCCAGGAGACAAATATGTCTCTCAAGCAGGTTCTACTAATGTCACATACCAGGTTAGCGCCATTAGAGCAAGTAACCTATATACCATTTGACTTATGGATATGCAGAATTTCCAATAAAGAAGCGTCAAAAATTGCCTTATATGCAAGGCAGAGATCACCTCTGAGCAGTCTGTATGAAACAGAATAAAGTGACAGTGATTTCAGATGGTCATTATAGGACAGATGCTGAAGAACTTGAATTTTCCTTGTAAGGAACCTTTGTGGTCTCTCCAGTTGCTGCAGGTCCTTGGAACGGTACATACCAAAAGGGGCATTGTACTCAATTATTGGCCTGATAAGGGAAGAGTACAGGGAGGTTATAACTTTTTTTTTTCTAGAGACAATGCCCTTACTTATGAGATGAGCAATATAGAATGCCCTTCTTACCACTGTGGAGACATGGTGATGAAAGATGAGGTTGCTGTCAACCTGTGTGCTCAGGTCTCTCACCACAAACTGCATACTTAGGGTGTTGTTATTGATGTGGCAGTTAGCAGGAACATCACTCTTACCGAAAGTGGTGATAATACATTTTCTGCATTGAGTTTAAGGCCATGACTTTGGCACCAGTCATTTGTTTGTGTAAGGCCCTCTTGTAGGATGTTGACATCATTTGGAGATTCTATGACCACTCCCAATTTGCAGTCATCAGCAAACTTTGTAAGCCCTAGACCTTTAGTTTTAGCTTGCACTTTGGAGAAACAGATTCCAAACAGTAGAGGTCCCAGGACTGATCCCTGTGGAACACCACTGGTTACAGGTCTGCTGTTGGAGGTGGATTCCCCTATTTTGACTATATGGGGTCTATCAGTGAGCCAGTTAGTGACCCATCTAACGATATATGGGTTAATACCTAGCTGGGTGAGTTTGTCAATTATGCCTGAGTGGGGGATAGTGTCAAAAGCCTTGGCTAAGTCTAGGTAGTCTGCGTGCACAGATTTTCCCACATCAAAGGTATTGTTGACTGTCTTGAAGAAGTCCACCAGGTTTAACAGGCATGGTCTCATTTTGACAAATCCAAATTAAGCAGGTTCAAGTGTTTGGAGGTTACCAATGTCTCTGTTGATAAGGTCCATGATGATTCCCTCCATGGCCTTGCAAATAAGGCTAGTCAGGATAATAGATCTATAGTTCCCAGGGTCAGTGGAAGCACCACCTTTATGTAAGGGGATATTGGTGGCCTTTTTCCATTCAGCTAGGATGAAGCCAGTGCTTAGACTATGATTAAAAAGAGTACCCAATGACTTTGCTAATTCTTGTTTGAGCCCATGTAGGCTGCAGCCTGGGATGTTATCAGGTCCCATGGATGCTGTGTTTTTGAACTTAGTGAGGGCATTCACAACCTGATCTTTAGAGATACAGGGTAGAGGACAAGTGGTTGGGTCTTGGGATGAGTTTGGCAGGGAAGGGGGAGTGAAGTTTTCACTGAACCTATCGGCTAACAGGTTAGCAATGTCCACAGGCTCGGTATATGTGGTATCATTAACTACCAGTTTGGCACAAATCTGAGCCTTTCCTTTTAGTTTATAAATCCTCTCCAAAGCCAAAAACACAGCATCAGTGGGACCGGACAGTGTCCCAGGCTGCGTCCTACATGAGCTCAAAGACAAACTAACCCCTCACCTAAACACACTGTTCAAACTCAGCCTCTCCACAGGCTACATACCCATAGAGTGGTGTACAGCAATGGTTATTCCAATTCACAAAGGTGTAGCCACAACAGACTATGGGAACTATCACCTATAAGCCTGACTAGCTTGGTCTGCAAGGCTATGGAGCGCATCATCATGGAACTCATTAACAGAGACATTGGGAACCTCCAAACACTGGACCCTACCCAATTCAGCTTTGTTTAGGGCAGATCATGCCTCCTAAACCTGGTGGACTTCATTGAGAAAGTTACCAAGGCTATGGATGAGGGAAAAGTGGTACACACAGCCTACCTAGAGCTCGCAAAGGCATTTGACACCATTCCCCATTCTGGTATTATAGACAAGCTCACCAGCCTGAACATAAACCTCTATGTCACAAGATGGGTTGCCAACTGGCTCACGAACAGAACCCACATGGTGAAAGCTGCAGGAGCTAGGTCCGACTCTAAACCAGTTACAAGTGGCATTCCCCAGCGCTCAGTCCTAGGACCCCTCCTGTTCGGCATATACTTCTCAGAGGTACAGGCAAGCACAAGAGGACTATGGCTGACCAAGTTTGCAGATGACTGCAAACTAGGGTTATAATTGACTCTCCGGCTGACACAGACATCTTCCAAAAGGGTCTCACTGAGACAGATACCTGGTGTCAAAATCATGGCCTCAAGCTAAATACCAAAAGGTGCATAGTCATCCCCTTTGGAAAAAAAACAAAGTACCCACAAACTACCACATAGGTGGTAGCCCCCTAAATACAGAAGACATAATAAGGGATCTGGGGACCCAAGTAGATAGTAATCTCTCCTTTGATAATCACATTGCCAAAGTGGTTAGAAAATCCTTCTATGTGGCCCACCTAATCACAAAAGGGTTCGCATCCAACTCAAAAGAGGTAATTGTGTCATCAGACCCATCATAGAGTACAACGCCACATTTGGGATGTACCTTACAAGACACCTGCAACAACTGGAAAGACCACAGAAGTACATCACCAAGAGGATCACTGGCCTCAAACAGATGCCCTATGCAGCTTGACTGAAGAAACTCCAGCTGTACTCGGTTGCATACCGCCTACTCAGAGGTGATCTCTGCCTGACATACAAGGCCATGTCCAACCCAGAACTGATGGACATGCTCCACCTAAAGAAACCCATATCCCCTCAAGCCACACGCTCTAGGGATCTAAACTTCACCACAACAATAAATAGGACATGCTGGAGGGATATATTTCTGTCCCAGAGACTTCCCATGCTTTGGAACAAGATTCCAATCTACATTAGGCAGAGCTCCTTGCTAATACTCTTCAAGAGAAACCTTGATGAGTGGACGGGAAACAGAAAGTTTACCCCGGGGATCACTTCAGTAGATCTGCTGGACAGAGGCACAGGGAACTAATCTAAGGGGGCGGCAAAAGCCAAAACATTCTGGCTAGGCTTATAAATGCCTTTGGCAGATAGCCTAGTACCTACTTATGAACCTATGTAACTAAAGAATGCCTTATGGTTGTCCTTAGTTGAGGAAGCTGATTTGGACTCATAGTTAACTTTGGAGGACTTCACAAGAAGTCTTATTTACTTGTTTAAGTTGAGGATGGAGTGTTTCCAGTTTAGGATCTGCTCCCTCTTACTGTTAGACAGCAATGTCTTCCTCTTATTGTAAAGGTTGTTAATGGCAGTTGTCCACCAGACAGGTTTATCTTCCTCAAGGAGCTTGTTTTGGTCCTATCAGGTGTGGCCTCATCAATACAGTTATTCAGGTGCTTGTATAAAGGATTTGTGTAGAACTCAGCATAGTGGCCAGTTACATCTGATGGAGGAGGTGCAGTGAAGGTATTTATACCATCCCGTAAGACATTATAATCTGTTTTGTTTAAGTTTTTTAGTTTAGTTTGTGCTATGGTGGGGTCAGGTGTGACAGTAACTTTGAATGAGAATGATTTGTGGTCAGATCTCACCAGGAAAGACCTCACAATGTGGGTGCTACAGTGATCCTTCATATTGCTAAGCACTAGATCCAGGATGTTGGCACCCCTTGTTGGGGTGTCAACTAGCTGGTCCAGGGCATTGGGGTTAATGAGGTTGAGGAATCTTTGGGCAAGTGAGTTTCTGTATGAGTAATTTTCCCAGTGAATGGATGGGTAGTTAAAGTTGCCCAAAACTATGGTGTTCGGATGTATCTTGATAGATCCAAATAGGCAGAGTGGGTGTCCTGATTCATGGGGGGGGGGGGGTCCTGTAACTGGCAATGACTTGAACAGGTGTCCTGCCAACAGTTAATTGCACCTGAGGTATCTTCAGGGAATCATGCTGTCTAACCAATCACCAATTCATCTATAATGAATATTGATACACAGCCCCCTTTATTTTTTTGACATATAAGAGAAAGTCGTTTTTTGACATATCAGAGAATATAATTTCTCTACAAATCACTTGCTAACTTTCTAGAATGGCAGTGATGAGATATTCCTGACACATGGTTTATTCTCTACCCTGAAAACAATTCATATTCCTATGATTAGAGGACACTGGTATATTACACAATGCCAGAACATGATGTTAAATGTTTCTAAACTTTGAATTTGGTGCATATGTGTAACAAGCCATATCACAGTCTCCCATTAATTATCCTTAGGAACATTTTCACATAATTATACATTGATGCTCATGTACAAAATGAACCTAATACTGTCATTCTACTCTTTAAGATGGAAGTATAGCTCAACACTGATTTGACTCTGAGATCTTACCCCTGTCTGCACATGAAGTTGACCTTTGGTATCTTTAGTGACTGAAAAATCAGTAGTCTGGAGAATTATTTTTAAATGTGATGTAATAACAGCTCTGTGCAAGCATATGCTGGGACTGTATTGCAATTTTCAACCAGAATGAATTTAATGAAAAACAAGTACAATGTATTATGCCAAACTGGTAGTCTCCATTTGACAATATATAGTGAATCTTTCAGAGAATTATACAGGAGTACTGAGTTATAGACTGTATCTAAGGCTGACATTCTTTCCATGAGGTCTTGGATTCCACTAAGCACTGAAGTTATCTGAACCATTTTGAGCTGTTCTATACCAGAATGATTATTGTATCATCTATACAGTGACAGAAAATGACACTTTTCTCAAAAAAATCATACGTTTTTTACTGCTGATACAATATGTCTTCAGGATATCTAGCAAAAGAAGCCAGACATACACATTTTCAGAAACTATATATAACCAGCTTGGCAGTCTGGCACATTTTATTGGCCACATAGGGATACTGGTGATGCCTCTCCATGCAAGGATATATCTCTGAAACCATTTGAGTTTTGTTGTTTATGGGCAACAATGCAGATGTTCCAGTATAAACTCTACTTAAAGTATGCTGCTTGATGCAAAAGTAATAAAGTAAATACATTGAAATTTCCAAGTCCACTTCAAAATTTCTTGCTATACTTTTTTTTTTATTCTGTGTGAACAGTTCGGGTTCTTAAAACCTTCACTTTTAGGATCAAGTAACTAATAACTTTGTTTCTGGTGTTATGATACATTTGACTATATAGATATATTATGTATTTGTCCTGTGAGAAAATGGAAAATGTCATATTTGTTATGATCAGAATATAAAGACATTTTTAACAGGTTTGCTAAGAAATGATAAAATAGCAAATCTGAAATTCTTAATATTTTGTGTCTTCAATTCATTCATAAAACAAAAAATAAAAACTTCAGCTCCTTTTGCACAAAGACTGACCCAGCAGTATATGCCTTATCTGATATGGTATGTCTCTTTGACTTTGAATATATTACATTTTTAGGTTACAGATGAAATCTCTGATATTTTTTCACAGAGAAAATCCCTCTTTTCCCTGCTTACAGATGCGTAGTGCTACTGACAAGTCAAATTAACCACAATTTAACCTGAATCAAGCAGAGGCCATAATTTCATATACAGATGGCTTTTCCACCCCCAAGAGTAATAATTTCTTGTCTTAACACACTTTTGGTGTTTGGCAGTGATGAAGTAAAAATATTTTTCTGACAAGTGAACACACACACACACACACACACACACACACACACACACACACACACACACACACACACACACACACACACACACGTGGCGCTCGCACACACACACACACACACACACACACACACACACACACACACACACACACACACACACACACACATGCATATGTACACCCACTAACTCAGTAATTCTACCCTGTCAAGTATTTGACCATGTTGTTATTTGGTTTGTTACAATATATAAATATGTTTCTACCATCTCTTGATAATTGTGAAAAAAACAGAGAAGTAGATTACTTGACACTGCCCACAGGTTGATCTAGTGTCCTGTCAGTATTTACTATTGCAAGCTGAGAAGTAAATTTATACATGAAAATCAGAGCCTCCACCTTCTTTGGTCATCTTTCTGCAAGTGAAGAGAGACCATTGGACAACGTTTGATACTGGCTGCATTTATGCAGACATCATCCATGTTTACTTCAAATACTATCAAGTTATGGACTGACTAGCCATGTTTACTTACTGTGGGCCACGGTGGGAAATGACACATGATGATAATACATAGCATGCATTTTCACTCTTGGGCTTATTTGTGATTTTAATAGTTCATTATTCATATTGATGAAATATTTATAGTAATCTATTCTGTTGGTGGAGAAAGTGTTTTCGTTTTTAATTGAAAGCATATTTTTATGATTAAGAAAAAAAATATACAGGAAATCTGACTTATGCTGACACTTGGTATTCCAGCATGCTCATTCAGGTACCAAAATAACTTGGCACCCAACATTAATGGGTTGATAGAATGATTTTCTGTTTGTTGTCACTGCCAAGATGATTATTATGTTCTGCATGCAGAAAATTTGCTGCAAAAGATAGAACATACTGGTATTGTTCCATAATTTAAATATCTAATGCCTTGGTTAGTACCTATACTAACTTTCTCAAGTTAATTAATTTTGTGCTTGGCATATCATAGAGTTTTAGAACTATTACCCAAGGAGGCTCAATACACACTTGATGACGGAGTTATTATTATTGACTTAGAGAGTGCATTACTTGTTGCTAACTCTGCCAAAATTCACAAGTCACACTAAAAAAGACTTTACATATGGAGCTCTCACAAAATGAAACATTACTGTTTCTCCTTATAAATGTTAAATGCTTACTGATCATATAGGCCTATTCTACTACTGTGCATCTTAAATATGAAAATGAATCACCAAGTTACTGATCTCGCAGATAAAAAAAAATCTTTAAAATAAGACAGTGATGTATAACAGTTGCTAATCTCTTGTATTTTCTGACTTTCTTTTTAAATAATTTTGAGTCTTGGACTTATGAATCTTGGAGCCAAAAATAATAAAATAAAACACGCAAACCAAATTTCCAAAACTTTTATGCCTCTTAAATGACAGAATTTTTGTGGATGTGAAATACACATAGACAGTACTCCTAATGATTGCCATGACTGCTCCCCAGGCTAGTGAAAGCGGATAAGGTACACATACTAAATATTGAATACTTGATAACAGTTTTAAATCTTACTCACAAACGCTGGCTAATCTACAATGTATGTACTGTACCTGTGTACTATGTATGTATTCTACCTGTGTTCCAAATTTCAGCTGTACAGCACAAATCTATTAATTACCTTTATTTTTAAATTAATATTTTTTTTATTTGTTCTCTCCACTGTAACTGTTGATGTGCTGCATACCACTGTAAAAACATGTCTTTTGTAATTTGTATGTATACTGATCATGTCTAAATAACTAAATGTATCTGTAATTTTTCTATGTGGAGCTTTTCTCCCCGGTCCTCTGCTGAAAAAGGGCCTTTTCGGCTCAGTCAGACACCCCCGGTTAACAAATGTAAAGAAAAAAAAAAATATATATATATATATATATATATATATATATATATATATATATAATGAAAAATAAAATGCCTTGACTTTTCTTTTGATGCTCATTTGCAATGCACAATATGGGTTAAGAAAGCGCTAAAGAATCCTTAGACTTCATGTCTGTTATGCCATAAGGGTAGGGTTTAGTATAAGTACAATTCATGTCAGCCCTGTAAAAGGTAGGCATCAGCTCAAAGAATTTTACAATAAATTCCTTCAGGGTTGAGTGGCTTTGGAAATGACTAAAAGAAGGGAAGACTGTGGGGGTGATTTAGAGAGCAAGTAGAAAACATTCCTCTGGTATGTTTGATAGATGTCTTAGTTAAAAACAAAATTAGGGTGGTCAAATAGTTTCAGGGGGTACTTTGAATAGAATATTCTGAAACATATACTTTGAATAGAATATTCTGAAACATTACTAACAATCTTCATTTTTTGCTGATCCAAAAAAGTCTTCTTGGTTTGACATTACTTTTAATATGGGGAACAGATGTGAGATGGAGTTATCAAGCAGGTAAGCATTCATTTTTGGATACCATTAAGTGGAATCTCATCTAAAGGTGCATCAAAAAGAAGTCCTGGCTTCAGTTATTTTCTATTTTAACTCAGACAGCTGGCAGATTGTGAAAAAATGTATGTGCACTTTTCAGGAGGATACTAATGTGGGCCTCACTGAAAGAAGTGTGGTTATCATAAGGATGCTAAAAATGTTTTGGTTATAAGAAAACTAATTTCTTTCTAGTGTCACAGATATGGTTCATAATAATTAGAAGACTGGCACAGAGTTATGTGATTGACTTTAGAGGAATCAGGAAATTAAGGCGGTAATGTCTGTAGGTGTAAGGGAGTCCACTCAGTAGAATGTATTACTATATAATGTTTATACTTTGATGGAACTGATCCAGAGTAATTTAGACAAAATAGAGGTTCGCTTATCCGACATCTGCGGTGGTGCAGTGGTAGCATTGTTGCCTCACAGCAAGAGGCTCTCCCGTTCAATTCTCGGCTGGAGTGCAGGGAGTGCCTTCTGTGTGGAGTCTGCATGTCCTCCCCACGGTTGGGTGGGCCTTCGAAAGACATGCATGAATGGGCGTGCCTTTGTTGAAGGTTGAACATCTAGCTGGCACCTCGATGTTCGTGAAAATCTACTGCCAATAATTAGCAGACCGGAGTTCCGCTGTGGCGACCTCTAAGCGGGAAAAGCCGAAAGACAAACAACAACAACAACAAGAGATTCGCTTATCCAATACAGGGCTGGACTTGTCCAACTTACAAATCTAATGTCTGTTGGACAACATTGAAGCATATATGTGAGGCGGTCATTATTTGTAGAGCAGAGGAACAAAACAAGAGAGAGAAAAAAGAGGAGGAAAGAAAGCTGGCGTTGTCCGGAAAAATGGCAGAAAATGATGGCCACTATGTAAGAAAAGTGAAACAGCTCACACTTCATGTGCAAATAGGATGAAGGTTTTACATAGGGAGATTCATGGAGGACGACTAGTTTTGACCCTTTCATGGCTTGAAAAAGGGCAAGGTTCTTTCCTCTTGCTTGGAGGTTTTGAGATTGGAACTGATCCTTATTCTGATGGGCTGATGCCAACTAGGGCTAGTGCAACAATAGGATAGCTGAGGCTTCCTAAGGGTAATGCCAAATAGACTTTTACAAGACAGCTGTTCTTCTTTGCTGAGGTGGAGTAAGTCTTGACTTTAGAGCCTTTTTCAATGATAGTCATCATGAATGATATGATTTTGTGATGTGCATTAGAAGAGAGAAATCCATCACGCAAGTGAGGGAATGAGAGTTTACCCCTCTGGATTGTTTTCCAAGGAAAACATATGTTCTGCTAGGAAAATGAGATAAACAGGACTGGAGAAAGCTATGCTCTTCTAGTAGTAAGCTGGGCAGTGTTAGTCTTTATCGTACAGCTCCAAATTGGTAAGGTTAGGGATGATAGCTGTGGTATATCAGCTGATGAAAGTATGGTAAGGGTTTCATGCAGCTGGGTAAAATGAAACCGACACTCTGCTTTGGTACTTTTGGAACATGGAAGAAATTAAAATATTGATGGCTTGTGAACTAACCAGAACCTGTAATACAGAAATTGTTGGCTCAATGAATGTGATTGAACTTAATGGATGGTGTGAAGATGAACTGAAGCAAGAATCTATAAATACTATGTACACAATAAACAAATTTTCCTGCCTAATTAAGTCTAATAAAAATGCATCCAAGTGTGATGGACTTTTTTAGGAGGAGAGTCTGCAACTATGAGGAACAATTTATTGTTTTCAGTCGTTCTCTAAGTTAATAAATAAATAAAGCTAAATGCAAAAAGTTATTAATTTTTATGTATTAAATGGGTAGCTGGACTGGTCTCCCCTACACATGCTCAAGATTAAGTTGTTTGAGCATCAGTAGCCTGCAGAAAAGAAAGACAAACAGGATAGCACCGAAAACGGTTTCCCACAGGAAATTGTTGCCAGTGTGGTTTCTATTAGTGTGCCGGCAATGATTTGCTTGTTTTGGGAGATTTCTCTCTTCTTCAAGTTGATCTGATAATGGAGTTGTATATATAAGTGGGTGCAGGAGGCCCCCCCCCCTGCAAAAAATGACTATAAATGTATCTTTCAACCTTTTGAATTTTAGGCATCTTTCCCCTTCTTTTCAGAATGTCAGCTTTCAGGGGGTCAGTGTTTCGGAGTAGAACCACTGTACAGAACCTGCTTCACCTTTAAGACCAATGTCCTGAGCCCAAAATAATAAATATATAAATAAATATTTTTGTTGCTTATTATAGGTACTGTTGCTATTTTTCCTCTTTGTAGAGTGCTTCAGATGTGAAAAGTACTCTGCATTGCTTTCCTATGTGGCACTCATGCTAGGTCCAATTATAGCAGCAGTAATAGTTCCTGCAGAGGAGTCGATGACCTATACCAAGGCAGTTCTAGTCTGCTTCAGACAGATTTATTATTATTATTATTATTATTATTATTATTATTATTATTATTATTATTATTATTATCATGCAAGCCAGATACTCTTTTTGATAAAGGGCATGAAGTACAAAGGCTTTATAATATCCTGAGTAGCTGCTGCAAAAACTGACTGCTACCACCTAAGTTGGTTAATTAGTTGTATTTGATTATTTTATTCAAATGTGTTTATCTGGTAAATCCAAATGTGCAAACCCCTTTTCTGTGGAGGCCTTGACAGAAAATCTCCATCTTTCATGCACTTCAAGTGAACCAGCTGTGAAAATAAACTATAACATTCAGGATTGTACAGGTGATTGCAATGTTACAATCACTGTATAGTATAAACAGCATGCTAAACTCAGACAGTTCTATAGAACATAGTATATGCAGCACATAAAACTCACATCAATATTAAATTCGGCATTACTTTACAGTGTATGTACATAATATAATATTAGCACACAGACAGCAGATGAGGCATATGCAGATTTTATCCATTTAGTTGGACTCACTTAAGACCCATAACTAAAATTGCCACAGTAAAAGTTTAAGAATGTTCCAAATCGTTTTTAATTAAAATTTCGTATCACAAACATTTCAGCACAGTACCATTCAACAAACATTATCATGCATGATACAATGACTGTATTACACTGTATCATATGATAAGGTACAACACAGGCACTACTCAATATTCTGCAAACAGTATTAAACAACATGGCATGTTCATTCTTATCATTTAAAAGTCGAACAATCCCAATCTCCCCCCACCATTGCCATAAGTGGCTATGCCTTCCATTAAATCCTACATTGTTCCAAACTCTTTCTTACATTTCTATAGTATAATATGTCTTCACTTTTTGCCATGCACTCTTAATCCTGTCTTTTCCTGCCCTGTCTTATTGCACACATAACAGCCTATTGTATCTTCCAATTTTTCGTCTTTTGATTCACTATCACCTTTTCATCCTTTTTGCCATTAAGAATGTTACTTGAATGTTCTTTGATTACTTTCAATAAATGTTCTTCCCTCATCCATAACAGACAGAATTACCATGTACTAGGCACTTGTTTTCTAAAATCTTTTCTGTCTGCTATTCTGGTTTCCCAGATTTGACTAACTCATTTCCATTCCCAAAACAGGTCTATATTATATCATCGAACGCTTAAAAAAGTGAACGCTGATTGATCGACCTAATTTAAGCGAAAGCTTACAATCTCGAACTGTCAGATCAGCGATTTTTTTCCCAGGGAAAAAATCGCTGATCCAAAACACATACACACAACACAAGCACACCAAACAAACAGAAATCCACACATATACACCTAAAATCTGATACCTAACCCTACACTAAACTATGCACACACCACTAACTACCCACTTACCTTAACTCAAACCCTAGCCCTAAGGTCTGTCACTATTGCACACTCACCTCACTCGCTCCCTAACCCTAACTCACTTAAATCCGCCCTAACCCTCATGTCCACTCAATCGCACACACACCTAACCCGAGCCCTAACCCTAACTCACCTAAATCACCCTAACACTCACATCTACACAATCGCACACTTACCTGAATCCAACCGGTAACTTTCCACCATAACACTGAAAATACCGAACCAACAGAAACGGACAACCAAATTCTTTCCCTAGGAAAAAATTTGAGTTTTTGCTGCTTCGATATTTTGCAGTTTCGCGAAAATAAGTTAGATCAATCAGCGTTCACTTTTTTAAGCATTCGAGGATATAATATAGACCCCCTAAAAGATGTGGACGTCATCTGGGTTTGTGTTTCCACATATACAGCATTCACCTTCTCCAACCTGCCAAACCTGTGAAATCTGTACCGGTTTCCTAAATCATCCACACAACTACTGTATATATTGGAGCCAAGTTGCTGAAAGCATGTAAAGCCTTACTGTTTTTGTTGCACTCATTACAGTGCAGATTGAAGAGCACTACCTTTTCTTTGACTGCAATTTTCAGTCTCAATTTCCCCATTTACTTCTTATATTTATGTCTAAATCTACATGAAGTGCCCCACACTAAACATATTTTAAGTTTTTCCCACTCCTTTTCTAATGCATTCTTGCATTGTTCTCTATATTTTTCCCAGTCCTTGACTCCTTTCCTCCTTAACCAAGCACAGTTGTTATCCTCAAGTGGTCATAATGAAGCCATCCTCCTTCCTGTAAGTTACACCTGTCTAATTTGCAGCCACTCTTTTTATGAAGCAGATCTTCTATGTAGTTGTTTCCTTTTAGCTGCCATCCCTAACAATGTACTATTTTACCCTGAATTTTAATGTCTGGGTTATCTCACAGCCGTGCATGGAGCAGGCCCATCAAAGCTTCATAATTTCCCTTTATTTCCTTGGCATGCTATTTAAAATTACATGAGTTTTGCTGTTTATCTAACCCTCATCCTCTCCTTCATCTTTCCCCTGTATACTACTTTGAAAAACAAATTCTGTAGCTGTCACCACCATATAAAGGTAAACATCACGCATTTTTCTTCCTCCGCATCTCCTAGATAGTTTGAACCCCCTCTTCAGTATCCTACCACCTGTCTCTCACAACATATGAATTTATCATAATAGGCTTGAATTCTCTATTCATTTCTGATCTTTTCCAAAAGGTGGTAAACGACTCATTTCATAAAACGCACAAGGGAGGATTGTCATTTGAATAAGGTTTATTCTCAAAGTTAATGTAAAACCTTATTGGACTATTTAACAGACAACATCTAGATCTGCCCTAATAGATTCTAATAATTGATTTGCATTAACTTCTCTCCATTTCCTACATTTTTAGACCCACACATGTTACATGTCCTTTCTTTGTTGTAAGTCTTCTCATATACCATTCTTGGCATTCCTACTCTATCTTGAAATGTTTTGGACCAAATGCATTCTAACAATGATTCTTCGCTAAAATTCTCAAAAATTTCCCACGCCCCTATTATCATCAGTTATAACCTGTCCCTTATGGACATACCAATCATTTGCAAAAATTCAAAACTACTTGTATTCACAAATAATAAAACAAAAATGTGTCTAACCATTTGGGCTAATACCTCATGTCATCAAGATGAGCAAAGAAGGGAGATACCAGGCAGTCTTGATTCATGCCCCAATTAATGTCAATGTCCTTGGTTAAGTTCCCATTCACCACAAGTCATTGGGCTATTATAAGGTACAACTATACAACTGTGGATCTTGGGGCTGCAGTCCATCTCACTTAACATCTAAATAAAAAGGGCTGCTCAAGTAAGTCAATGGCTTTCTTTATAATGAAAATGATCACTTGTATTTGAGTCTACCACTGTTTTGTTCCTGCTCCATCAATAATCTTAGCTGCCACCCACCATTCTGTGTGGTATGACCTTTAACAATCCCCCTTTGGCCTTAGTCCACCAACTCCATTATGACCATTTTGAATATCTTAGCTAACATGGCTCAAATTCCTGGCATCTACATTTAAGCTTGGCCTTCCTTGGAAATGAAAACTGCAATAGCCTTAATGAAAAATTCTGGTAACACACTCCACTCCCCTTCTATATTTTATAGTCTGCTTAGATAGTCTAATACTAAAGAGCCAAACAATTTACAAAGTTCTGCCTGAATACTATAATTCCGAGCTGTGTTCCTTTCTTGTTTAAGTATAACCTCTGAGATCATATACCTCATCACCTCATCAAGTTCATCATGTATAACTTTTCAGATTAATTTTTCACACAAATTTATTGAGAGACCCCATATTCATTTTTCCAAGCATCATTGTTATAAATTGAAATAAGTAGTTTATTGCAAAATATTCCATAATATAATCTTAATATCTTCTCTTGTGCCAATAGCTCTCCTTCCTGTCTTCTCATCTCCATAAAAAACCCTCTTCTATTTGCCTTTCTTAGATGTTTTATGTGTGCTACTTGCCTAACTCACCCCCATGCACCACCAAAACTCCTGTTGTTTTTAAGGCCTCTATCTTCCATTGTGGTTCAACTTCCTTGGTATAATAAGTCCTTAAGTCATGTCATCTTTACCTTCCCTGCCCCGTACAACTTTTCTATTATTCTCACCTGCCTCCTGCTGCAGTTGCATCAAGCTTGTCTCCCATTTTCTTATGTATCTTTCCTCATGTCTTACCCAATGTCCTTCTAGATTCATTAAGTGACTTTTTTTAGCACACTTCATGAAATCCCAACCAAATCTGTCTCATCCACTTATCCTCCATGTGCCTTGTATTACAATCTAGAACCAACCATATTCTTTTGTGCTGTTCCAGACATGTCTATTGTATGTACCAGTGCCAGTGTGTTCATATTCAGTTCTGGCTTCTGCCATTCTGGTTTGGAATGTCAATATGAACATGCTCAGAAAACCATCTATCATCTACATACTGACACATCCCTTGAATACCTTCTTGACATTTTGCATTTGTCTTGTTGCTTTCATACTTAAACTATGTATAAGTGACAAACTGCTTTTGATTTTTACTGTGAAATATGTATGTAAGTGACAAACTGTTTTGATTTTTTATTAATGAACTATGTATAAATTACAGACTGATGACTTGTATTGTAAAACTGTGATTTGTATTGTAAAATTGTACGAGGAACTTTTCTCCCTGGGCCTCCATTGAAATTGGGCTCATTTTTGGCCCAATGGACTTTTCCGGAAAACAAATGGCAAATAAAAATAAAAATAAATAAATAAATAAATGTACGTCTTGTATTTTTAGGATTCCTGCAACCCTCAACAAAGCAACCCACATGGCTATCTTGTGTGTTTGCTCTTTCAGAGAAGGTGTATTGTGCACTTCAGAGTTTTGTAATCTATAAATGCCTACCTACCCTACTTCCTGACATTGCTTTAGGACCTCTGTCACCCTAACGTTTCATTCACTCCAAAGAAACATTCTACACATTTTCCAGTTAACTACTACTTTAAAGTCTCCTCCATGAGATGGTGATTGTTGTCATTATTTCTTGGCATATTGCAATACAAAGCTTCAAAAAAAAAAAAAAAAAAAAAGAAGAAGGAGCCTGAAGATGGGCCACATAATTCTTCAGATTTCCACATTTGGCCTTATATATTTAATCCCTGGACCTGGTACACCGAGTTCATAAATATGAAGACTGAATGACTGAAAGATTGGAGTTCCAACATATACTAAGTCCAAGATGCCATTTCTCAGAATATTCCCTTTTCTCAAAGGTATGGCAATCTCAGAGTTAATATAAGTTTTGGGGAGGGGGTTGAGGGCCTTGCTGAGTCCACACACCCCTCACTCACAAAAAGAAGTTTTAAGGGGAAGATTGAAATTTGAGATTGCCTCTTCTCCAGGTCAATCTCTTTTTCTTTGACTTTTCATTACTCTGCATTTCAAGTGCCGACATGTCAATAAGGAGACAAGTAGAAAACTCTGAGCTATAGCCCTCTGTGCATATTTTGTTACTGATGGTGTTACCTTATAGAGAATTCTAGTTTATAGTTAGTTTTTTTAATTGCATGTTAATCTATGTTCTATTATTATTATTCCTAGTGCTGGAGTTGAAAGATCTTCAGCACAGTGTGCACACTCTGTTTTGTGGCTAAGGTAAGTTTTAATCCACTGATTTTCTTGCTTGTGAGGCTTAGTTCCTTGAATTTAAGTAATAGCATAGGGTCTGAAGCTGTATGAAATGCTTTGCACAGGTCCAAAAATAGGATTCAAGCATTTTACCTTGATTTTGCCTATCATGAATATAGTTAATAAAAGTTAATATTGCTATTTCTGTGCTATGGCCTGGCCTAAATCCATGCTTTGCTATGGAAAGTAACTTGCTCTTTGTTAGGTAGCTGGTCAATCTTCTTCTTCTTCTGGCTTTTTCCCGGTTAGGGGTTGCCACAGCGGATCACATGTCCACTCATGATTGGCAGTGGAGTTTTACAGTGTCGAGTTGCCAGCCCGGCACCCAACCTTCCACGGAAGGCACACACACGCACGCAGTCATGCCTAGGGCCAATTTAGAGTGTCCAATCCACCTACAGCATGTCTTTGGGATGTGGGAGGAAACCGGAGCACCCGGAGGAAACCCACGTGACCACAGGGAGGACATGCAGACTCTGCACAGAAGGCACCCCAGCCGGGGATCGAACCGGAGTACCTCTTGCTGTGAGGTGACAATGCTAACCGCTGCACCACTGTGGCCACCCTTGTTAGGTAGCTGGTCAATAGTATGCAAAAATATTTTAATGTATTTACAAAGTGGGGATAGAATGCATATAGGTCTGTAGTTTGCTAGTTCAAGTGATTTGCCACCTTTATGTAAGAGTTCATAGGATTGTAGGAGATTACTAGGCTATCCACCTGGAGGTAATTTTTAAGCCTAGCTGTTTCAACCCAAAGTAATACCATAGAGGTACTAATCAATACCCAAGATTACATTTAGTGATGACTACCCATGTCCAGGAGGGTTGTAGGTAGTATCCTCGGTAAGAATTTATGGTGCCCCATCCACTCATCCAGGTTCCTCTTGAACAGTGTCATAGAGGTGCTTTGTTTCACATGAATTGGCAGCCTGATTCAAAGATGTAGTATTCACTTGGAGATAAATCTGTCCCTCCAGCATGTCCTATTTAAGTTGCAGGCCATATTTAAGTCCCTGGAATGGGTAGCCCTAGACGCATTTGATTTACAGTAGACTCCCTCTTATCCGGTCTCGCAAGGACTGGACCTAAGGCTGGATAAACAAATGGCTGGATAATCTGAACAAGGATACAAACTAGCAATTATAGGTTATAAATCAGTTAGAATAACAGGATTTGTGTTAGTATGCATTCTTCTAATGAATATAAAGTCTAAAACTCAAATGTCTGTCATTATTTAGCCCAGAGGAGGCAGAAGTGTTGTTCTTCTCTGTTGTCTTTTGCTAGGCTTATGGCAGAAATTTGATGGCTGGTTAAAGAGCAGGCCATTAAAGAGAGGCCAGATAAGAAGGAATCTACTGTAGGGATATACAATAAGTTCATTAGGTTTGAGTCTTGGGTTGCTCTGTAGGCCAGGCATATGTCTCCAGTAAGAAGTCTGTATAATATGGAGTATAGCAACAGGGATTTTAGTCAGTCTGTGTAAGGCACATGGTGGAGACCCTTGATCTTCCTTGTTAGAAACATCTGAGGTATCTCTAATTGCTGTAGATGCTTGGTACAGTACATACTGAATGGGATGTTATACTCAATTATGGGCCGGATAAGTGCCAAGTAGAGGAGGGTTATAACTTCTCTTGCGCTTTAGGTGATGTCTTTACTAATCAACTGAGCTACGTGAAAAGCTTTCCTTACAACTGTAGACACTTGGTGGTCGAAGTTAAGGTCGCAATCAACCTGTGATCCCAGGTCCCTTACCAAGTGGGTCATGGGTACTTAGTGTATTGTTATTGATTTGATAGTGTGAAGAGACATTGTTTATGCCAAAGAGAATGATTATGCATCTCTTTGTATTCAGTTTGAGACCGTGACTAATACAACAGTTATTGGTCCGTGTGAGACCATCTTGGAGTATACTGACATCATTTGGGGATTCAGTTATTGCACCTAGTTTGGAGTCATTTCCAAACTTGGTCAGCCACAACCCTTTAGTTTTGACCTGAACTTCTGATAAGTACATACCAAACAGAAGGGGGACCAGCACTGACTCCTGTGGCACCCCACTCATAACAGGTCTGCTGGTTGATGTGGAGTTACTCACTTTGATAGTTTGTGTCTGATTTGTGAGACAGTTGGCAGCCTATCTAACAATGAAGGAGTTTACATTCAGTTTGCTAAGTTTATCGGTAATGCCTGTATGTGGGATTGTGCGAAAGTCTTTGCCAAGTCAAGGTATGTTGTGCGCACAGATTTGCCCCCGTCAATGGCCTTGGTCACACTTTCAAAGAAATCCACCAGACTTAACAGGCAGGATATGCCCTTCAAATGGCCAAATTGGGTAGGATCCAGAGTTTGGAGGTCACCTATGTCTTTATTTATTAGGTCCATAATGATACATTCCATGGCCTTACAGATGAGGCTGGTTGGGCTTATAGGTCTGTAATTCCCAGGGTCTGTTGCTAGTCCACCTTTGTGGAGGGGAATAACTGTAGCTGTTCTCCATTCTGCAAGGAACAAAGGCTGTGGTTAGACTATGATTGAAAAAGGTAGTTAGTGGTGATGCTGGTTCATGTTTTAGCCTGTTTAGAAGACAAGCTGGGATGTCATCTGGTCCCATATAGGCCATGTTCTTTGCCTTGGACAGGGCTTTGAGGACCTGCTCTTCAGATATGTAAGTTGGGGGGGGGGGGATTTGGTAGAGGGTTTGTTGTAAGTTAGTAGGGGATAAGGGAGTGAAATTTTCACCAAACCTATCTGCTATCAGGTTTGCTATCTCTGTTGGGTCAGTGCATGTGATACCATTGGCCACCAGTTCTGCACATTTTTGGGTCCTACCCTTTATTTTACATGCATAGCTGTAAAAGGCCTTATGGTTATCCTTGGCAGTACTTACTACATTTCTCTCAAAGGAGCTCTTGGAGGATATAACAAGTTGTTTTATTTGCCTGTTAAAGTTGAGGAGGGTGCTTTTTCATTGTTGGGTCCTTGTCTTTGTTTTCTTGGACAGCAGTTTTTTGCATTTATCATAGAGTTTGTTGATGCTGGAAGTCTGCCATGGCAGCTTTATTTTACTTAGGGCTTGGCTTTGATTCTATCTGGTACAGCTGACTTTATACACCTATGCGAGTGATTGTACAGGGCTTTAGTGTAAGCTTCAGCGTAGTTATCACTTTCAGCTTGGAGTGGGGCTTGGAATGCATTTATACCTTCACCTAAGAGGGTATAGTTTACCTCAGTGAAGTTTTTTAGTCTGATTTCACCATTTGTGAGTTCTGGTGTTAGTGTCAGTTTGAACTTAACTGATTTGTGGTCAATTTTAACTAATGAGGGTCCAACAGTTACAGCAGTGCACCTGTTTGACATGTTGGTGAGGATCAGATCTAGAATGTTTGTTCCTCTTGTCAGGGTGTCCACAACTTGCTCAAGGGCATTTGCATTTACAAATCAAGGAACAGTTGTTCTAGTGAGTTTGGGCTAGAGTAGGTTTCCCAGTTGATGGAGGGATAACTGAAATCCCCCATAGCCAGTGTGTTTGATAAAATGTGGATTGTCTTTAGTTTGGTTAAGTAAGCTTCATGGGTGTTGTGACCCATGGAGGGAGATCTATAATTGGCTAGGACTTGAATGTGGGTCTTACACACCGTAACCTGGACCTGGAGTAACTCCATGGAGTTGTCCAGTCTAACTAGATGTGAGGTGAATTTATCTCTAATATGGATTGAAACATCACCTCCTTTGGTTTTCACATGTTCATTTTGTGGTCTAAAGGGGTGGAAGGCATTGTAGCCTTGCAGGGCCAGGGTACTCTCTGAGACCTTAAACCAGTTTTCTGTGACTGCATAGACATCTACATCTTCTAGTGATAGAAGTGCTTCCAGGGAGTGCAATTTTTGGTTTAAACTCCTAGCATTTAGCAGCACGACCCTTATTTTGTTCTGATTGGATAATTTCATGTCAGTAATGTTGTTTTTGAGACCCTGCCTAAAAAAGGCACTGTGGGGGAGACAAGAGTCTTTGCCAGCGGCCAAAAGTCAAGGGTGCCAGGTGTAAACCATCTCTGTCAAAGTAGCGAGGCTTATCAACCATGGCTTCTCAGGCAGATGGGAACCGGATACCCTTGGAATGACACCAAAAACTAAGCCAATTATTGAAATTAATCCTTTTTTGCTTATACTGTGGCATCATTCTAGGTGAGGGTAGTATGCTGCTCAAGGTTAGGGACATACCTGTCTGGGACACATCCTCAGAGAGCTCGACCATGTCACTCATCATATAGTCAAGCGAGGTACGTCTCAGGTCATTCACACCAATATGAACTACAACAGGAGTTATAACAGTACTTGCTCCTGAGAGACCTGAGTACATGCGTGATTTAACAACTCCTGGCACCGGACAGACAGCTGACCATGACCTTCTCCTTGTTCAGCTTGGTGACTGGGACAAATATGTGTCTCACTATTGAGTCTCGAATAACAGGAAAACTTGTTTTTTGAGTGTTATGCCTTACGGGCTTGGTGGGTGAGATACTGGTGCTGCTATGTGTTATGGGTGTTGTGGAGACTGTGTTAGCTGTAGCAGACTTGTGTTTTGGAGGTCTCTGGTATTTCGGTAAGTTTTTTGGGAGAACCTCTGCATATGTGGATTAATGTGTTTGATGTGTACTATGTGTATAAATAGTGGTATGTGTATGAGTAATGATACTATGTAAATATGTAGCGGTGGGTGAGTTGACAACCTTCTCCGTCTTACTGTTTTGAGTGAGCAAGACCATGGATTCTACATTCTTGGTGTAAATACATCTTTCCCACTCTACACTAGACTGTGTTATTAGCAGAGGGTTGCCTGTGTACATGAGGCAATTGGTACACTGCCTCAAGAGACCCAAGTCAACAAGGTTGGCTTGAGAAACAAGGGTAATCCAATTGTCCATAATGCTAGGTTGAAGACTGCTGTCACTAGGGATGGCTTTTCAGAAACGATTATGGAGGAGCTTGGTGAATGGATATGTCTGCCTGGGTTTTAAAGCAGAAATTTAATTCTCCAGCTTTGGCACACAATTGCATGGCATTGCACAGTACTGCACAATATGCAAACAAGCAGAAACATGCTTAGATGCAGAGTCTAAATGCTAGAAGCTAAAACTTGAAAAAAGAAACTCTTAACAAAATCCAAAAGGACTAATGAGGATTCTTATTCCAAGCCCTAGACTGGCCTTTACCAGTCATGTGCCAGTCAAACATAATTCTCTTACCAAAGTGCACATAGGCCCCAGCCAATCCAAGACGGCCTGGAAAACTTGCTAAGAACAAATAAATCACTACAGTCACCAGAAGCAGTAGGTCTGGATCTGGACTATGCTACAGCTACTAGCTGCCCTAGTTTCAGAGGGAAACACTAGAAAATATTTAACACAGCAGAAAAATAGCAGTGAGAAAATGAAAAACTTTTAAAATAGCAGAAAATCAGCCAGGAGGCTCTAAAGAATGATTTAAACAGTTAACAGATCAGTTAATTAAGTACTGCTCAATGGGAACACCAGAGCAGGCAGAACAGATAGATTTAAAACAGTTAAATACAAGTAAATACATAACAAACAGTGGAAACAACAAAAAAGCTTGTTAAACAGTGAAAACAGCAATAAAATTCAATTGTACAGGCACAGTGTAGCAGGCAATTGCAGTATAATAGTGTAGTTTAGTACACAGTTCTAGAGTGTGGGTGACAATTCCTTCTTGAAGAGAGTGATTTATAGGTATATACTGAGTATGCAATGGTTTCTGCAACTATTTTAAGATATCTGCTGGTAAATTGTCAACTGTAAGAGAGACTGGTTTAAGTTTTAGTGTATTTTTATCATGGTGGTTGGAGTGCCGGTAAATGAGAAGGTAGTAGTGTCAGTGTCCATGTCGGTAGTAGTAATGTCAGTGTGAGGGTCCATGTCATTTGCTGATGTGTTGCAGGCACTGGATTTATTAAGGGCATTTGCAACATTTATGTGGTGCAAGTTTAATCTGCATGTTGTGTCACAGTCTCATTTGTGAAAGGGCAGTACTGTGATTTTTTTAACCAGATTGTTTAAGTATGTTGATTGTTGATTCAAACTCTTTTGAGTTTTATAGTGGTTTTCCTCTAGAATAATATAGTAATTTTGCTTAGCCTTTACAATGGTTGACATAAAGAGCAGCAATGTTACCATACAGCTTAAGGGTAGCCAAGAATGTTTCCTAATTGAATTTTGTTTGTATTTCTAAGAATTTTATACTGGATGATTTTATGTATTTTTATATGTTTCCACATGACAAAAACTGGGTTATGATTATTAAAGCTATCAAGCATAGTAACTACAATGGGATTTTTTGAGAGTCTATTATAAGCACACAGTTCAAAATGTCCCCTTTTCTACTGACTGTATCTGTCCTTGTGGTTATATCTATTAAATGTTTTAATCAATATAGAATGATAGCCGGGTGAATCGTTTTGTTAGTAATCTTGGCCTAATCAATATTAAAGTCATTTAGGATTAACATTTCAAGTAATATATTTGTAGTTATCGATGATAATATGTTTTTAGAAGCTGATTTAGCTGCATTAGGAAGTATATACAATATTGCTATACATATTGTTTTTGTGAGTTAATTTTAAGTATAGCTATTAGGACTTCACTTTTCTCACAATGTCATTAATGTTTGATATTTGTATGGGGCCCATGGCAAGGTTAAAAACTTTTGAGTACAAAGTGGTTATACCGCCAGGTCTTTTACTAGTATGATCATTACAGATAACATCAAAGGCAGGAGGCAGTACTTCATCGTTTATGTCTGATTTTAGCCAGGGTTTTAATATTGTGATTATGTATATCTGGCTAAAAGGTATGTTATTTTATTCTGCATACTGCAGGCATTTAAATGAAATAATTTCTGAAGGGTTACCCCAAAAAGGATTATTGGTATTACTGAGGATAGCATTAACTATGGCAGGTGCTGGATTATGGTCAATGTCCTCACACTTTAGAAGAAGCTTTTCATCTAACAGAGAGTTTGGTATAATGGTTAAGGTGGTTACCTTACCAACACAAGGTTCGGGGCTTGACTCTTATAAGGGGTAATTTTGAAATGGCCCACAAGAGCAGTTAGCTAGTACTAATCTATGAACCTATGCTGGAGTTTAGATTTTTGTAATAAGGTTTATATATATATATATATATATATATATATATATATATATATATATATATATATATTTTTTTTTTATTTAATTTTAGAAATGTTTTGTTAGTCTATATTTTACAGTTAACCGGTCAATGTTGTTGAAGTGGGATTTATGGGGATTGATTGTTATACTCCTGATGATTTTAGATTAAATGCTTATTTGTGTGTGAGGATAAAAGTAGTACGATTTATTAACTGGGATGTAGTAGTTGGTGAGTAGAATTTGGAGAAAGCAAAAAAAAAAATCAAAACCAGATGTTGTATTACTTTTTTTATAAATAACATTTGCTACTAGTTTGTGTTTGTTTTTGCATCCTAGTGAAGTGAATGCTGACTGTTTATAGAGTAATATGTTGTTACTAGGCTAATGATCACTACAGCCCTTGCAAGCTAAGTTACACACCTCAAGCCCATTTGGATCTCGAGTATCACAGGTGCCTATACGGGTGGGGATCATGTTACTAGGGAGGTAGCTAAGGGATTTGTGGGGGAGGGGTGTTAGTTAGGATAATACTTTTCTTATTGATGGCCTCTGCCCATAAGGGACATGGGGGCCAGACCAGGGATAAATTTAGAATTTCCTATTCAGTTGTCAAAATTGCATTTGAATAGAGTCAGGGATGAACTGTGCTTTACATGGATAGGGAGCCTATTCTACAACATGGGGATTGTTTGAGACACATATCTGTCTGTTCAGCATATTCTATTTATGTTGTATGAGAAGTTGAGATCCCTGGATCTAGTGTTTATGATGCTGTTTGTTTTTCATATGGGCAACAGATCTATCAGGCTGGGTCTGAAGAAACTCTGTAAGCCAGGCAAAGAACCCTCTCAGCAGCTTTAGGAGACTGAATACAGTGACAGAGCCTTTAGGCAGTCAGTGTAGGACAGAGTATTCATGCCCTGAATTCTCCTGGAGAGAAACCTTTGTGGGCTTTTCAACTACTGCAGGTGTCTGGTTAGGGACATGCCAAAGGGATCTTTGTACTCCATGATGTATCTGATTAGGGCCGAGTAGAGTGGTAATATAATTTCCATGAAACAGGATGCCGTATCCTTAGCTGTACGTTGGGTGACACAGAATGATTTTATTACTATCTTAGTTATGTGTTGTCAAAGATCAGACTGCTGTCTACATGTGTTCCCAAACCCCTTACAAGTGAGTTGACTCATAGGGGTGTTTTATTGATGGAGTAATTAAATTGGGTTAATTTTTTCCCCAAAGGGCATAATAATGCATTTTTTGGCATTGAGTTTTAGGCCATGGCTTTGGCACCAGTCATTTGTCTGTGTTAAACCCTCTTGTAATATGTTGGTGTCTTGGGAGAAATCTAGAATAGCTCCTAATTTACAGTCATCTGTGAACTTGATGATCCAGAATCTTTGAACATTAGCCTGGATGTCCAAGAAGTAGGTGCAAAACAGGACTGGGTCCAACACAGATCCCTGGGGTATTCTGCTAGTCACTGGTCTCAAGATGAAGGCGATCTCACTGATCCTGACTTCCTGGGCCTTGTCTGTGAGCCAGCCAGCAGTCCAGTGATTGATGAGATCATCTCATAATGGGGAAGGGTGATAACAGAGAGTGGTAGTTTGATTACAAGTCAGATTATATTTTTTATATCAGAAGGAACATTAGTGCACTTATTTTAGCTGTCATTAATATGTTTTGGCATTGTGCACACAAAACAATGGAGACAATTAAGATGAAATCATTTTAAGGCAATATTGTAGGTATGTATTTTCATTTTATTTAATTGTTTTATACAATTGAAATAATTAAGACATGTTTTTATGTATGTATGCCTTTATTATCTCCTTGGACTTACACTGATGGTGTGGGCATGGGTAGTTGGCCAGACACTTGCCATTTTTCATATCCTTGTAGTATTCTGCTACCTGTGCAAATCATATGTAAGGCTACAATTTCCCTGCAGAACCATAACTGTTATGTTCCTGGTATGGTTTCCTGGTGACTACAGCCATGGAGAAATTGCTGCCAAGACTTTGAAAGGTTACAAGTTGGAAATGGCCAAAAGCTTGTATAAATACAGTAATACCCAATTGCAATAGTAAACAGTTGTCTGCATACTCCCAAGAATGTGCTAACTGTGAATAAACTAACTGCAGAGAATTACCTAGAATCCTGCTTTGTGGTCTTTCAGCTCTATTCCTTGACAAAAGCTGGGACTTAACAGACTGAATAAATTCCCTGTCTCTCAACTGACAAGAAGAAGTATTGAAAATATCTATACACATGGAGGGAGTAGATTGCATGGACTATGTCAAACTTAAGAAAAAAAAAACTTTTCGTCAGCATTGTATAATCCCTGCATTATAACTTAATACAGTTTTTAATTGGATTTTTATTGTTAAAATAGTAAGGAAACAAATGCATGATTTAGAACATATTTTAAAGGTTTGGGCATAACTTGACAGCATCAGCAAAGTTAAAATTTTAGAAATGTTAACAGTAGACAAATTTAAAACAGTTTTACCCAGTAATATATAAATGGATACTGCAAAGTCGTAAGCATACTGATAAGCTAGTAAATTTAGTAGAACCCTTATTAATTAACGACACTGTCAGTGTCTTTCAAATAAGATCTGTGCTTGATTGCTGAAGAAAATGCTAGTTTCTTTCAAATAAGATGTGTGCTACAAATACCGAAGAAAATTTTACTAGTACACATGTGAAAACTGATATCCATACTTAAATGAAACTTTTCCTATAGAGTTTCATAAGACTATCTAGAATAATTGAGTCTGCATTATATAATTATGTTACAATTAAGCTAGTGAAATATAATACATTTTAGAAAGAAAAGAGCTACAATCCCTAGTAGGTTCTGAAAATTTGATTTTCCATGTAAAGAGTTTACTGTGTGCAATCAAAAGATAGTGACAGCCAAAACAGGGAGATATTATGCATTCATGGTCACAGAAAGGAGTATTCCCATAGACTTACAGAAATACATGCTGTTCCAGTAAATCTATTGGATTCCTATGGATGTAACTCCTAATCTGACTCATTTTGTAATAACAGGAATATATTTCCCATTTTAAAACTCTGAAAAATGTGGGAAGAGAGATAATCTACACGCACTTTTGTCAGGCTGATAGATTTTAAAAATAATCCTGGAGTGGGTGTAAATATCCCAGTATTTGCCTATAGTTGTTGTGGTCTGATCATAAGGGCAAAGCTTGCATGATTAAACAAAGCTAACCATGGGTAAATCCACTGATATCCATATGCCAGAGTGGATTATTGGTATTATACAGTGACATTATTTCAGAAAGAAATTCCTTGCATTTCTGGAGTAATTGTATTATATAATTGTACTTTAGACTTCTGCCACTTCCTCTATACAGTACAAATGCACTGCATATATGCACGGCATCTACATCCACAAACTGACATAGTACATCAGTGAAGTGAAAGGCAGGAAATGGAGAAAACATCAGTTTCTCTGTAACAGTGTGCCTCTCAGCTTCTGTTCTCAAGATTTCAGGGCAAAGCCAAAAATAATGAGAGGACAAAGGGAAAGAATGATTGGCAGTTTTTAAACATTGCTCTAATTGGTTCATAGGTAGTAATAGGAAATCAGTCTACTTACCATTACAAGTCTAGCCAAAAATAATGAGAGGACAAAGGGAAAGAATGATTGGCAGTTTTTAAACATTGCTCTAATTGGTTCATAGGTAGTAATAAGCAATCAGTCTGCTGACCAATGCCACCAATCCACCAGGCATTAATGACAACATCCCTATTAATCCAGTACTTGAGTCAAGACAGTAGGAAAAGTATAAGGTTCACCACAGGTGCACACCTCCTAAAGTTTTACACAGGGGAATAATGTATTGAAATTAAAAAAGGTTTAATCAAATTATTGATGTCATAAATTTTATAATTTCACTTTTATATGTTTACATTAATTTTGTTTTATGTACATGTAGTGTGCATTTTTAATATTCATAATTAAGTTGCTGATAGTTATAAACATTATTAGTTTCACTTTTTAGTGTTACTATATTTTTAGATTGTGCTATTGATTTATTTATATATAAAAATGGAACCTAAGGGGTTTAGTATACAGGCAGTTATATTGTTTTTACAATATTTTTTTAAGAGAGAGCATTTGATTAGTAAGCATTAAATAAGAAGTGTTTTTATTGGTTGATTTAGGATATTTAAATGTGAATATGCAAATAATTTATTGATCCATGGTTCAGTGGATGAAAGCGCTCAATCCATTGAATATATTTCATCATTTTGGACATTGGATGGTTCTTGACAGATCTTTATTGTCCTAAGGAACACCTTGTGCCTAGTTCAATTTCCTAATATAGTTAAAGAAAGATTTGTAGTTTTTTTTTTTTGGTTTTAGTAGTCATGTTATGTTCATACTCAGGTTTGAACTTTCTAATGGTTCCCTTAAGATATTTGCTAGTTTGCTTAAGTGTGCTCTTCAGTTCAATAGAATGATTCCTCTTATAAGCATTAATCAATTATTTTTTGTATTATCCAACTTATTTATATGGGTATTCCACCATAAGTGTGTTTTCTAATATATTTCTCATATATAATTTCTCATTATATTTGGTTTGGCTAGAGACTGCCTTATCGATGCAACAATTTAACCAGGAATTCTGTGTCGTAGACAATGGATTACAATGGGATTTATTTAGGTCATCAATTAATTGAAGAAGGTTTGATTCTGAGAAGTCCCTATACAAAGAGTTATGTACTTTGGAAGTACCATCAGTTTTAATGGAAGGGGTCACTACTTTATGGTCTGGCTTAACAAGGCAGGATAACACATTGTAGATGTGCAAGAAATGGCCATATTTGTGAGGACTTGAATAAGGATATTTGGGCCCCTAGTTAGATAGCTAGCTATTCATGAAAGAAAGTTAGCATTTTAATGCCAAAGAAGCACTGGTCATGTCTACCATTCATAGTGTATCTCAGTTTGTTGATGGATATTTGAAGTCCACCAGCAGAAAGTAGATGGGTTTAATAAGGACTTCATCTTATGGGTTACAATACCTATCATGAAAGAAGAGGACATAGAAGTTTTTTACAGCAACCTATACAGTGGTAATTAGTCTTGCATATGGTAATTTGGACTTCTAAGAGTTCAAATGTGGTATTCTGAGAAATCTGTTGTGAGATGATTATATACTTGACAAATACAGACACTTCCCACAATTGCCAATAGGTCTGAGGATGTGATAAGCATAATACCCAAAAAAGAGAGGGAGACGTTTCATTCCTCTGAAACCATGTGTCTGTAAATACACATATGTGAATGTGTTCAAACAGCAGGCAATCCTGTAGTTCAGGCACTTTTGTTAAGAGTCCTGACATTGAGTAGAGACACATTAATGTGTTCCAAATTAGAAATTATATGGTTGATATGTCCATCAGATGGACTCTGACTATAAAAGACACTATGGGGCAGCAAGGGCTTTAGCCAGAATGTGAAGGCATTCATAAGAGAGGTGAAGACCATGAAGACCATCCCTTGCAAAGCAGGAAGCCTTGTCTTCCATCTCATCCTAGGGTGACGCATACTTGATCCTCCTAGAATGATCTCATCTTTCACTATCAACATCATTCTAGTGATGGCAAAATACCACTCATGACCAGTGTCTTTCATGCCTCAGGATCAAGCTCACTTAAAAAGTTTATTTTATTTTATTTTGAATTTTTTTTTTTAACAGAGATAGACATTGATCCCTTTGGACCCATTCCAGTTTCAGCCTGGGAAATTAATAGAACAACAGTTTTTGCATCAGCATTCATCTTCTGAACAATGGAAACTGTAAAATGTTAATGCCTAACATTATTGATCGACTTCAATCCTTGGCTATTTACAAAAAAATCAAAAGTTTTATGAGGGATAGAGCAAAAGTATATGGACAATCTGTGACATTCTGCAAAGTCCTGGACAGGTGATAGGTATTTTTAGCAACAATGTGATAATTTCAGATGCTTGATAATACTTCAGTGGCTGAACTTTCTACTGGGATTTGCTCAATTTACAATGGGCTCACTGACTGGGTTGTCAGTGAGTATGGATGCTTTAGAATAATAATTTCCCTTTATTGTATAATTAACAATTAACATAAGCATCTATAGCAGCAGCATGACACACATTTTTTTTCCTTATAAAAATGTATAATTGGATAGCAGTGACATTCATACAGAGATTCCAAGCCCAAACCAAATACAGAAGCTATAGAAAAAGCTAGAAGTTTGTTCTGGTTAAACAGTAAAGGGAATTCTGTCCATTATCAGAACCATGTCCCAGTAATAGAGCAAAATAAGTAAATAAAACTATAAGAGATATTATTATAAACATTGATAGGGAACTTTGAAGTAAAAGTCATATAAAAGAGAACTCTGCACAGAAACATACAAGGCACATTACCATTGCAAGAAGGACACATACCCCCAGATTCTCAAAAGCCTGCACAGAGTGCAAGATGAGTGCAGTAGCTCATGCAGGCAATATGTCTGCTCTGCGATCCAGGAACAGCCGGCAGGGGCATGCATGAGAGCTCCAGCACTAATCTTGCACGGACTAAGCCCTGGTATTCAAATCACCTCAATTTCTGGAGAAATCCATGCAAATGAGGTGATATTGCAATCCAGGAAGCTTGCAATAGTCTGTGCAAGACAAGTGCAATCTGCAGAAATGTACTCGGTTACTAACCGAGTACATTTCTGCAAATTCCAAAACGGAGCTATGACAGCTCCAAATAAAGGCTGCATGTTATTGAGGAACCATGCCAATGGCGAAGTAGAAGGCCATTAGCATTGCAAACCGTAAAAAAATAAATAACACAGCTTTTATTTTTACTTCGCTGATCTCGGCTGTGTAAGCATAGGGCCACGGCGTGCAAACGGGATTGGGGGGAAAATAATAAAATAAACTTAAAATGAGCATTCTAACAAAAATCAGTATTCTGCTATGCATGTTAATGACAGGCAAAAGACAACTTGGCCAGTGAGTAGTGGTTGCTAAGGGGGGAGGCTCAGTGTGGGACATGTAACTATGCATGAGTAGGCAATCCTATGCAAATGAGGGAAAGGTTAGTGAATCCCAGATTTTCCAAGGGTGTGAGGCAGGTCCCAAGAGTGTAAGAGTATAAATAGCTGGATGCAAGACTAAGATATAGGTGACATCATGGGGGTGTATGTCAGGCATACTGTAAGCGGATTGGAGACCTGAGGCTCGAGATTGCTCCTAGGTTAGCACAGCTAAGCTAGGGGTGTGTCTAAACCTGCCTAGCACACTTTACAAAGTGTAAGCGGGTGTGCACAGCGCGCACCAGGTTCTACAGGAAGAAAAAGGAAGTTAAACCAGGAAAAAGCAGCTCTGTGCACATATGAGCACTCTGTTTGCACGGCGTGCACTTGGGCTTAAACAGGGAGGCATTGGGAAGGGAAAACAGCAGCAGGAAGGTAATCAAGGAGCGCTAGCTTAGCTGAGAGGTGAAATGTATCAGACACAGCCAATTACACAGGCAGCAGACCATCTCAGCCCAGCCCACCACTATAAACTATGCAAACACCTTTCCCCCTTGTTTTTCCCAAAAACTCTGCACCACCGGTGTATACAGACGGGGGAATTTTACAAAACGAAAGCAAGAGAAAAAATGTTAGGGGCTGCTTTTGCCATCATAAACCAGCATGTGCAGGAGGCTGAGGGTGGTGAAGATGTGAATGCTGCTGAGCAACCCACAGTGAGGAGACAGAGAAGAGTGTACTGACCCAGGGTAACCTACCAAGGGCTACATGAGCTGGAGATAGTAGAGCACTATAGGGTGGACAAAGACCTCCTACAGCAAATTGTTGAGCTGTTCCGGCCACGCCTCACACACAGAACTAACAGAGGGGAACACATCCCAGTGGATACCAAGGTATGTGTAGGTCTAAGAATATTGCTACAGGTACCTTCCAAAGGCCAACTGGGGATATGATGGGGATTTCACAGGCATCAACATCTAGGGCACTCCACCTGTTCCTGGATGCCATGTCAGCACGTGTCGGTGAGCATGTGTATTTCCCCATCACCCGTGAGACGTTGGCCAGCAATATGCGTCTCTTCCACCAGATAGCAGAATACCCTGAGGTAGTGGGTGCAATAGACTGCATGCACATACGCATTAAAGCACCACCAGGTGAGCGGGGTAGGGTCTACATCAACTGCAAGGGCTTCCCCTCCATCAACTGCCAGGTCGTGTGTGATGCCCAGGGCATAATAATGAATGTGTGTGCTGGCTGCCCTGGAAGCTACCACGATTCCCACATCTGGCACCTGACGCAGCTGTACCAGACATTTGCCAATGGGGACATCCCACATGGTCACCTAGTGGGGGATG